>NC_134357.1:379240464-379352964 GCF_048569485.1 Anomaloglossus baeobatrachus | reverse complement strand
AGCACAGCATGGGAGGAAGAACGCTGCTGCTCCCGTGCAGTCTATTTACTCAGTGAGTGAGCAGCAGCTGCGTGCTGTAAGCGGTGACGTCACCGCTGACAGGTGGGTTACCATAGCAACGGTGCTCCGATCACGTGATTCCCGGTGCCGCTATTTACCGGCTGTGACAGCCAGTCCTTGCATGTGGACTGACTCTGTAAAGAGCGCCCCATGCAGGAACGGGGAGTCGACCATGTGCCAGAGCATCTCGCCGGTACACGGACATGCACAAAGGAGCACCGTGTACCGGAGAGATGCACTGACAGGACCTAGCAATGACGTCTAGCCATGTGACCAGTCTGTAGCCAGTGAGATAATAGACACGTGACTGGTCACATGCTATTTTGACGTCACAATAGGTCCTATCATCAGTGCTGGTTACCGGGAGGACGCAGCGATTATTGGAAGGAAAAGCGTCAGGAGACAGAGTGCAAGATGCGTCGCGGGGACCTGTAAGTGTTATGGCAATGTTTATTAACTGTATGTGTACATGTATAATGTGTTTTTATGTGTTTGTGTTTGCCTCCCATTTTTTTCAATGGGATTCGAGAGGTTCGTCGAACGGTTCGTCGAACGGGGCCTCCGTTCCACGAACCGAACTCGAGCCTTCAGAGGTTCGCTCATGTCTATTAACCAGTTTGAATACAATTGTGTCCTGGTCTTGGAGCAGTATATGCCAAATTAAGGGTTTTATGAATATTATATGTGTGTCTGACTTTTTGTTTGCTGGGACATATTATTTTAGATATTTTCATTAAAGGTTATATTTTAATGATCTTCTCTTGCTATCGCACATATGTGAAGATACCCTAAGAGAGAATGGTGAAGAACACTATTCAGTGAGAAGAATACTATACATTAGTATGACATCTTAATCACTGTTCCCTCTAAACCAGTGTGTGAGGCTGGCTAAAAAGTTGATATAATTCCAAGTTACCATACTAGAGAAGCATAGCTTGAGTGACAGTATTGATGTGATAGTTTTTCCCAAATAGGCTGTTCTCTCACTAGCAAGGGTATATGTGACGCTCCTGGACTATTAGGTCGTCACAGGGTATTGCCCTCCTGTGCAGTATCTACCTCCTTCTTGGATTAGGGTTCCTAACTACATGGTGTTGCCTACATCAGCTAATCAAATCCTAGATACACCCTGCACCACATCCACCAATCACACCAGTGGACGGCTTGAGTGGAATAGAGTCGCCCACCTGGGGGGTTGGAGAGGAGAGGTCAGGAGTGTCAGAAGGATAGAGTTGGGTCTGAGAAGTGAAAGTGAGAGGAGGTCAGGAGCAGGGCTCCTGGGAAGCAATCTAGGTGGCAGACGGTGGTCTGGGCTTGGAGGAGTTGGACACCCGGTCGCAGGGGATCGTGGCAAGGGGCAAGGATATGTCGAGGACGACAGCCGGTGGCCTTTCACCATCACGGGGCTGGGACCAAGGCATGACGGCGTGGACTCTAGGTCGGGTAGTAGCTTCAGGCAACCCGATTATTTACCCGAGGAGAACGGAGTCTTAAAGAGCCATTCCCACCCGCTCCAAAATCGGGGCATTAGCGCAACGAGGGGGATAGGACTTTCCATCCAAAACGGTCCCAAGTGTGAACCCTGAGAGCAAGCTCCCACACTTAGCCATAGTGGGGAGCGGGACCTGGCAAGTTTCACACTACCGGGACCACCAAAGAAGTAAACTTAGTGCCAGGAGGCATGTCACGGATCACCAGGCAGCACCACTGGGGACAGGACCCGAACTAAGCTCCCCTCAGCAGCAGCGGTGTCTAGAGACTTGTTTGACCCGTTGTCAGTGTCAGCTTAATGGACTGAGTTAGTGCAACAGTGACCCCCCTTGCATCCAATGGCACTCCCCTACCATCACCGAGCCCCTGGGTAACCTCCTTACCCATGGAGGGTCACAACACCTGGCTGCCCCATTCTATCATCCCCGGGTTCTCCAAACTGCAGCGGTGGTACACCTAATTACCACATACCACGGGTGGCGTCACAAACTCTAATAAATCCCTTGTAAATACCCACATTTGAGTGACTGCACGACCCCCGGGTCCGGAGCCCCTCGATCCACTGAGAACCCGGATCCGAGCAGCTCGGCTGCTGACATGGGGCGGCACATATAACTATAAGGAGTACAAAGGTAGCAGTCACACCTGGACCAACGTGCCTGAGGGTAGCCATCACATGTGAAGATACAGTTATCATAAATAGCACATGATAGGTGCAGTCCTGGTTACAAATTTTTCATTAGGGCATAAGAGCATTAAGGCACATTTCTAGGCAGTCATCTCTGACTCCATTGTTAATCAGACGTACAGTTGTCATCATTATAGATGAGTGAAGCTTTGGAAGTTCGGTTCGGCAGGTACTGTCAAACCTTAAAAAAGTTAGTGACCCCAACTTGATGCGAACCCCAATGGAAGTCAGTAATTAGGCAGTTTGTGGCTCCACCCACATGCTGGCAACAATAAGCAGAACATTTACAGGGAAGGGTAGGTGGGGTTTTTTAAAAATATGTTTTTTTTTGTGTGTGCACACCGCATCTGATCACGCTGATTTTACTCCAAGTGTGAGCTGTTCAAACACTGCACGTGGCTCGCACAGGGCTGAGCATCACTTATACCTGAGTACAGCGCTGGTCGCTTGAGTGGTTTGCACTCGGAACTCACTGGAACTGGAACTCACTGGAACACAACTTTGTTTTTTTGGAAAGTTGGTTTCCGAACCTGAATTTCAGTTTCACTCATCTCTATGTTCTGGTAGAGACTCTGTATTAAATCTTAGGAATCCAAGTTCTCACCTCTATAGAAGTAACAGTGTTATACAAATGAATGTTTGTATTATGTATTATCTTTACCATTTATAATAATGCGGACATATTCTTTGGAACCCACACGCAACATTGTTACATATTCTAATTTGTAAATATTTTCTGAAATTATGTATTAACATGAGTTCTGCAGAACAACCAAAATAGGGAAACTTTACAGGCAGGTTGACTTTCTAGAGGAACCGCAAAAGACTTTATTTCCACATGCATGTGGGTGCATGCGGACACCCTGAAGGTAAAGACGTCAATTCAGTTAAGTAGTTTTGGATTTTCCTTCAATTGCCCACATCTTCCTATTCAAAAAATCCATCCAGGGAAAGTACACAAAAAAGTCACGTGTAGTATTCAGAAGCTGTTTTATGTTAAGAAAGGAACTAAGACACGAAGTTTCACCTTTGTAGGCTTTTTTTTATTTATTATCAACAACTTTATCGCCATATAAGCAATTTAGATAATTAGGGTCATGATGGCTGACAAACCTACCAGCAAAGGATACCTTACCAGGCTCAGGATCTAATTGAAAACCAAACACTTAATACAGCATGGCTCCAAAGCCCCAGCAGAGGACAACAACATGCTGGGTTAAATTTGGAGTAGATTATTTACGGTACTTCCCACCTAGATTATAGTCTGCATTGCCAATAACAATATGTAAGCAATTTGGAATTAATTTCTAGTAATATTGTAAAATCTTCCGTGCATCTCAGCAGTATACTTGGTGTGTCAAACAGTTATCCTAAGGTCTGTCCCTTAAAGGGAACCTGTCATCAGAAATTTAGCTATAAAGCTAAAATTTCCCCCCTCTGCAGCTCCTGGGCTGCATTCTAGGAAGCTTCCTATAGTTTTTGTGGCCCCTTTTATTCCAAAATAAATACTTTACAAACTTGTACCTTTTCGTATGCAAATTTCTTAAATCTTTCATGGGGGCGGGCTGCCTGATGTACGTTGCTGTCCTCCTGCCGATTTACGCTGCCCCCGAACGCTGAATTTCAAACCTCAGGACACCGCCCCTGGGCGCCCGTGGTCCCGCGCATGCGCTGTGCTACTGTAGCGGTGCCGTGCACTGTGTGCACGTGTGACCGCTAGTGACACTTTGCACGGACACGAGGTTATGGGCGGCACTGTGAGTGTCATCAGCAATTGCCGCCCATAACCTCGTGACCGCACTTTCCCCTCTTCCTCCAGCGTTCTGCGCAAACGCTCGCTGGCCAGATGACCGGACGTCACCTCCTTCCCATCCTGCTCAGCAGCAGGAAATAGATGGGAGGAGCGGACGGAGCAGTCGGTGCCCGCGCAAAAGCGTCACCAGCGGTCACACGTGCACGCAGTGCACGGCACCGCTACAGTAGCACAGCGCATGCGCGGGACCACGGGCGCCCAGGGGCGGCGTCCTGAGGCTTGAAATTCAGCGTTCGGGGCGGCGTAAATCGGCAGGAGCACAGCAACGTACATCAGGCAGCCCGCCCCCATGGAAGATTTAAGAAATTTGCATACGAAAAGGTACAAGTTTGTAAAGTATTTATTTTGGAATAAAAGGGGCCACAAAAACTATAGGAAGCTTCCTAGAATGCAGCCCAGGAGCTGCAGAGGGGGGAAATTTTAGGTTTATAGCTAAATTTCTGATGACAGGTTCACTTTAAGAGTTAATTTACATGTATGCTATTCTACACTTATGCTATTGGACCTTATTGATGAGATGCTGGCAATCTCAAGATTTCTGGGATCTCTGGGATCACAGATTATTTTACCAAGGGGAAGATGCATCCCGCAATATATTTTCCATGTTGTAACTGTAGGATACAATTTTAGCAAATTCTCACTTATAAGAAGTATTAGGTCTTTACATTTATTAGTTATTAGTCTTTGGAGATAAGAAAAAAAAGCAAGTACAGATTTTGAAAGTAGAGAGGAACTGAAATACAAATTAAAATAGTTATTAATATAATGCAGAGCCGGATTGACCATCAAGTAAATCTGGAAAATGCCGGGGGACATATTGATTGCGACACTGTTAACAGTATCAGCATCCACAGACTGGTGGTACTGTTAACTGATGTGGTGGAGCAGAGAGCTATCAGCTACCAGCTCCCTGATCCATCACATATTTCAGCAGGACACAGGCTACTTCCAGTCTGCACAGGACAATGCTACAACGTGGCTGCATCTTGCCGCACTCACCAAGTCGCAGCAAAAAGATAGTGGCTGTGGTGCACAGAGTGTAATGTTTTTTTTCGTTCTTAAAATATTGTGTCTGGGAGGTGAATGGTGAGGAAATCATACCATAAGGGAGAACATGATGTATGGGGCACTGTGGGAGGACATCATAATATTGGGGGGCTGTGGGGACATCATACTTTGTGGAAGTCTGTGGGAGCCCATACTTTGTATAGGAAGCTGTGCAGATATCATATTATATGAGGACTGTGGGGAACATCAAACTGTATGGAGAGTTGTGAAGGAAAATAAAACATCATACTGTTTGGGGGGCTGTAGGGGAGACTGTGGTGATCATCATACTATGTGGGCATCAATGGGTTTCCTCTTACTTTGTGAGGAGGCTGTAGGGCCATCATACTCTTTTTAAAGGCTGTGGAGCCATCATAATGTGTGTGGAGGCTGTGTGGTCATAATACTGTGTGGTGGCTGTAGTGACCGTCATACTGTATTGAGGGTTGTGGAGGCCACCATACTATGTGAGGATCTATGGTGGCCATCATACTATGTGGGGGCTTTGGTGACCATTATATATAATACTATGTTGTTATTAATGAGGGCCATTGTACTGTGTGTGAAGCCAGTGATACCATCTTACTTTGTGGGGGGCTGTGAGGCACCATGCTTTGTATTCGTTTTGGGGAGCCATCATTCTGTTAACCTGCAGAAATTTAGGGATATAACTCTCTGTAGCATCATCACACTGAGTAGAGGCATTTGTGGGCATCCATAGTCTATTTGGGCCATGGAAGGTGTATCATTTTGGGTGCAAACACTAAAGGGCTTTAGTTAGGGAAAAATAACTAAGTGTACCAATACATATTCCTTTTCATATCTTTAAAAGTTTGGTCATATTATGTACTTCTGTGACTGTGCCTATGTACAGTGATTGACTTTTGCTATGGGACCGCAGTTTGGGGAAAGGCGGTGGGAACACAAGGGTCCTATGTGTCTTCAAATGCCAGGGATGAATTTCAGTTCCAGTTCATCCCTGATATAATGGATCTTGTTTGACTCATTTTGATTGACTTTAAACATGGTAACTGATGCAGATATGTTACAGCCGGTTAAATAATAAGCAGTAGGTCAGGTCCTGGCCTGAACAAGTGAAGTAATAATGTAGAGGTGACACAAACAGGGGTGAGAGCATTTGTTGTTGTTGCCTCTGGGACTTGGAGCCAGAGCAGACCCAAATGGCCTCTCTGTCACTTGTGAGGAAACATCAATTGAGTAGTAATTTTGGATCTGTTTATTCAATTTACTACTAGGGATGATCGAATACCTCTAATATTCGTCTACGTCCATATTCGACGAATAGGTCACCGCTATTAGACTATTTGCGACTATTCGATGCACAATGTAATTCTATGGGAAACCCTAATAGTTGCCGAATAGCAACTATTCGGGCTTCCCATAGACTTACATTGTGCATTGAATATTCGCATAGCGGTGAGCTATTCAACGAATATTCGCGAAGCCGAATATTGCCGAATATTTGTGATATTCGATCATCCCTATTTACTACACCTTCCTATTCAAACATCCATCCAGAGAAAGTACACAAGATAGTATGTGTAATGTTCACATAGAGAGGAACTTGGAAAAAAAAAGTTCATAAGCATGGATGTAATGTATATATCTATCTTGTTTCTCCTATTATGATTGTGTTACACACCTGCCTAGCATTTCCTTCTGGCTGCTGGCCTTTGCTTGCTCCACAATGGGTTTTGCAAGTGGTTCCACGTTTCTCAGTGACATAATCTCTCAAGACCTAATTAGATACACCACTGTGTCAAAGTATTGACTCTATGATAAGTTGCCACAAGTAGATTACAACTATCCTATTCATTCTGTTCCCATTATCTCCTAAAATCCTGTGATTTCCATTAGTTGCATCTACTATTGGTTAGCGTATTCTTTGCTGCAGACATCATGAACTGTTGTTCTCATTAGATTAATATCTGCCGTGGATTCTATAATTTACTTCTGCTCTGGTTAATCCACCAATTGCTGCAAGCTTTACAAATTATTAGAGTCTGTTCACATGACTTTGCCATTTGCTGTTGATTTTGGTATTTGTTGTGGACTGTGCTACCTACATTGGAGTGCTGCTGCAGACCTGTTGTTTTCCTTCCATCTTCCTGGTTCTGTGGTTTTTGGTATGTCCTGCCTAACTTGTTTGTCTACCACACCACAAAGCCTGTTATCCAAATCTTGCTGTTTCATGTGCTTTCCAACCTGCTGTACCAATGCCCTGGGTCCATGTGTCAACCCTGACCTAAGGCTTCATGAATCCAACTCACTAGGTGAGTCCAACAGATTGGTTCTTACATGAAAACCTGATGCAAGCGGACTATAGATAGATAAAAAACTAGAGTGCCTTCATTATAATGTTTTGTGTGACAACATACTCACCTATCTTTCGTTTCCCTAGCATAAATTTCTGGGCAAGGACCTTTCCTTGAACTACACTGCTGGCAATGCAGAATCGCAGTGCTGCTCCAGGGGAGCTGTCATCATTGGCGCTATGACGTCATCCGCCGACACCAGCATGTACGTGACGGCATCAGAATAAGTGGATCCCTGAGGGAATGGAAGCGAGGGGAGTATGTGTTTTTTTTAATATGTGTATGGGATGTGTGGGGGATCATACTGTATACAAGAGGCTATATGGAGCATCACACTGTATAAAGGCTATGTGAGGGCTCCTGCTATATATAGGGGGTATGTAGGGACTTAAGGGGGCTTTCACGCTGCGACATAGCTAATGCGGAGTCGTTGGGGTCACGGAATTTGTGACGCACATCCGGCCGCATTAGCGATGTTGCTGCGTGTGACACCGATGAGCGATTTTGCATCGTTGCAAAAACGTGCAAAATCGCTCATCGGTGACATGGGGGTCCATTCTCGATTATCGTTACTGCAGCAGTAACGATGTAGTTCGTCGCTCCTGCGGCAGCACACATCACTCCGTGTGACGCCACAGGAACGAGGAAGCTCTCCTTACCTGCCTCCCGGCCGCAATGCGGAAGGAAGGAGGTGGGCGGGATGTTACGTCCCGCTCAGCTCCGCCCCTCCGCTGCTATTGGGCGGCCGCTCAGTGACGTCGCTGTGACGCCGCACGGACCGCCCCCTTAGAAAGGAGGCGGTTCGCCGGTCAAAGTGACGTCGCCGGGCAGGTAAGTATGTGTGACGGGTCTGCGCGATGTTGTGCGGCACGGGCAGCGATTTGCCCGTGTCGCGCAACAGATGGGGGCGGGTACCCACACTAGCGATATCGGGACCGATATCGCAGTGTGTAAAGTAGCCTTAATAGTGTATATAGGGGTATCTGGGGATCATGCTGTGTACAGGAGGCTATTGGGGGCTCATGTTATATAGAGAGGCTATGTTGGAGCTCCTGCTGTACATAAGGGTGTATGGGGCTCCAGATGTATGTATGAGGCTATGTGGGGGCTCCTGCTGTATATAGAGGGTACGTCGTGGCTCATACTGTAAATTGGAGACTATTTGAGGGTCTAATGCTGTACATAGGAGGCAATTTGGGCTCACAATGTATATAGGAGGCTATGTGGAGGATCTCCATATAGATAGGAGGCTATGGGTGGGAGATCCTGCTGTATATAGGAGGCTATGTCGGGGATTATGCTATATATAGTAAGCTATGTGGTTGCTCATGCTGTATATAGGTGCTATGTGAGGGATCATGCTGGATATAGTAGTCTATTGGGGCTCATGCTGTATAGAAAGGCCATGTTGGAGCTCCTGCTGTACATAGGGGGTGTATGGGGCTCCAGATGTATGTATGAGGCTATGTGGGGGCTCCTGCTGTATATAGAGGGTATGTCGTGGCTCATACTGTATATTGGAGACTATTTGAGGGCAAATAAGGTATATAGGAGGCTATATGGACTCACAATGTATATAGGAGGCTACGTGGAGGATTTTCCTTTAGATAGGAGGCTATAGGTGGGAGATACTGCTGTATATAGGAGGCTATATCAGGGCTCATGCTATATATAGGAAGCTATGTGGTTGCTTATGCTGTATATAGGGGCTATCTGGGGGCTCATGCTGTATATAGGGGTTTGTAGGGGTTCATGCTGTATATAGGTGGCTATGTGGGGGCTCATGCTGTATATAGGAGGCTATGTGGGGGCTCATACTGTATATAGGAAGCTATGTGGGGCTTATACTGTATAAAGGATGCTATGTGGGGGCTCATGCTGTACATAGAGTGCTGCATGGGGGCTATTTGAGGGCTCATACTGCAATTAGGGGTTATGTTTGGGCTCCTGTTGTGTATGAGGGGGCTGTTTGAGGTCTCATGTACCGCCCCGCACTCGGCTGAAGGCGAGCCGCTTGGATCCGGCCTCGTTCCTGGGTGGCTCGAGCGCCTTCGGACCCGGGGTCACTTCGCTCTGAAAGGGGATGCTGGCGTTTTTGGTGGGAGTTAGGTAGGTGCATGGCCGGAGCCGCGCTTGAGTTCGTGACGCCACCCATGAGATGTGGTGAAGGTAGACACCACCGCTGCAGTTACGGGGCACCCGGGGGAGATGGTAGTGCAGCAAGATGTTAACCCCTCCGTGGGCAGGGATGGTGGCCCCGGAACCCGTTGGGGGTAGCTGGGTGGTGCAGGACGGTGCGCGGCCACATGGCACTGTTGTACTCACTGTTATTGACATACACAAGTCTCTGGTAAACTAAGTTGATGGTGGTCGGTGCCCGCAGCCGGCTGCGTCTGGTCCCCCACCCGGTTCAGTGGTCTTGGCCTTTCTCCTGCACCGTGTTGTGTACTTGGGCTGCCTGCGCTTCAGCGACAGGAGTCCGCTCCCTGGCTTTGTGAATGTGAATGTGTGTTCATCAAGCACTGAGGGAGGTGATTAGGTTTCAATGGTTGGTTGATGACACCTTTTTGGGGGACAGGCGTAGTGCGGGGGTCTATCTGTGACTACCTGGCTAGTCCAGGGCGTCACACTCCCCCTTGGTTAACTACAGACCGTCCGCGGGCTGTCCGACCACCACCGTTTATTTTTGTTGTAACTGCAAAAGATTAAAGAGAACATAGGTACAATTATAATAACAGTATTTACAATCAAGCATATTTGTGTTTCTTCCCTTGCGGGAGGCATGTTACTTAAACGTAGCAAACACATGAAAACACTTTTATTACACAGAAACTGGACGGGACCGGGTCCTTTCATTTGCCCACCCAAGCAAACCTAAACCTTGATGCTGCCTCTAAAAACAGGTCAGCACCCCTTTTCCCCAGTCCAGGAAACGGGTTCGGGTCCAGGTATTGCCCACATGGGCCGGGTAAAAAGTTCTTTACCCGGCAATCTCTCAGAGGCCCCACGTCCAGGGGACCCCTGGCCCGAAGGGTAGTCACTGGTTTGCATGGTGATGGGACCTCGACCTCCTCTGCCGCAGGCCCTTCCTCCAACCAGCCTCCCCGGGGACTGTAGGACCTGAAAGGGTAATCCGGTGATAATTTACAAGCCCAATAGTTTTTGGGTGGCCTGCAAGTTCTCGGCCATGTCTATTTTTGTAAAATGGGGTATTTAACGGGGATCAAACAAAGTCCCAACGGGGACGGGCAGTATGGTAGCCGGGAACCGCTACCTCACTCAATAGTCTTTGGAATCAGGTGAGAGTCTCGGGTGATTGACATTCATTCACACACCTATGTGCATAATCAACATGTTGCACCCCTAGATGGCAGTTTCCCTGTGCCTAAGCGGGGGCTGACCTAGGTTAGGGCGCTTGGACCTCCTGGGTCCAATACTTTCAGGTGGAGGCAATGGGGGAGAGGGGACGACCGGTCCCTCTTCCCGAGTGTCAGGTATGGCGGGTAGAGACCAATGGGGGCATGGTGTAGGTGCATCCCTGGGCGCTCGCTCGGGTGGCTCGCTGGCGGGCATCTCCGGCTCCATTTCTTCCACGGGTTGTGGGAACATTATTACAGGAACAATCACTGCGCTGTTCTGCGTAGGCCAATCAGCTGGAAAGTCACCCATCACTGTATGGATCACCCTTCTTTTCTCCTCCACGCTCGGCGTGGGCACGGGGACCTCTTCTACCAGTCTCAGGGGACCCAAGCATCTCTTCAGGTGGTCCCTGGAAACAGTGGCCATAGTTTTCCCTGCAGGGGATGTTATTGTACATGTCTACCAAATCAGATAGCTTCTCCAGCCACAGATTCCGTTTTTCCAGTAGTAATGTCTTGAGTCGGTTAAGGACCAGATGGTTAATTTTCTCGCACATCCTATTAGTTTGGGCATGGTAGGGCGTGGTCCGGATCTTCTTGCACCCGAACAAATGGCAGAACTCCTGGAACACCTCTGCTTCAAACGCTGGGCCCTGATCCGTGAGCACCTTCTCGGGGTAGCCATGCGGCCGGCAAAAGTAGGCCTGGAAAGCTCTGGCTGCGGTGCGGCCTGTCAAGTCTTTAATGGGAACAACCACCATGAATCTTGAGTAGTTGTCGACAATGGTCAGGGCATAGGTGTACCCACTTTGGCTGGGCGTGAGCTTGACATGGTCCAAGGTGACCAACTCTAGCAGCTGGCGGGTGACAATCAGCTGTAGTGGGGCCTTCTGGCTGGCTTTGTCCCGTCTTCTCAGCGTACAGGGACCACACTCTCGGCACCAGGCCTCCACGGACTCTCGCATCCCACTCTAGTAAAACCGCTCCCTCAGCAGCATCTCCAGCTTCTTCTCATGGGTGTTCGGGTTGATCAACCCCCTATACAGCTTCCCTTGATGCAGGTACAGATGGTCTCTCTCTTTCCACAACCGCTGAGCTTCAGAGGGGGCTGTGGGGTTCATCCTGGAAGAACCCTGGGCAATCATTGTTTTGACCAGCTGAACTGCAGGTTCCTGATCTTGGGCTTCTTGCCACCCCTGGCTGGGCAGCGGGTCAAGGTTCGCCTGCTGTTGGCTAACGCAGGGCTTCTCACCCCGTGGCCGATGGAATGCGGGTAGCTCGATCTCCTCCAGGCTGTCTTCCTCCATCCCTTCATCGGGCAAGTGGGACATCCGAGTCAGCGCATCCGCGTTGGTGTTCTTGCGGCCAGCCCTGTACTTGATGGTGAAGTCGTAATTGGACAGTCGAGCCATCCACCGCTGCTCCAGGGCGCCCAGCTTGGCCGTATCGAGATGTGTTAACGGGTTGTTGTCCGTGTAGGCAGTGAACTTCGCCGCCGCGAGGTAATGTTTAAACCTTTCTGTTATCGCCCACACGAGGGCCAAGAACTCGAGCTTGAAGGAGCTGTAATTTCGGGGTTCCTCTCTGTTGGCCGGAGCTTCCTGCTGGCGTAGGCAATCACTTTCTCCTTTCCATCTTGTAACTGGGACAGGACCGCACCCAGGCCCACATTGCTGGCGTCGGGTTATGGGATGAACGGGAGGCCATAATCAGGATAAGCCAAGATTTCTTCCCCTGTCAGGGCCGACTTCAGCTGTTGGAAGGACTCCTCGTGCTTCTCACCCCAAACAAACGGGGGTCCAGGAGATCTACCATTCTTGGTCTGTGCCACGAGGAGATCTTGCATGGGTGCGGCCATCTCCATGTACCCCTTGATAAAACGGCGGTAGTAGCCCACTAGGCCCAGGAATTGCCTCACCTCCTTCACCGTGGTTGGTTGTGGCCAGCTCTGGATAGCGGTAATCTTCTCAGGATCCGAGGCTACACCTTTCGCACTCACCACATGCCCGAGGTACTGCATTTTGGGTTTCAATAGATGGCACTTAGAGGGTTTTAACTTCATCCTGTACTTGGTGAGGGCCGCAAACACTTTTGCCAGGTGCTCCAGGTGGGCTTCATACATCTTGGAATACACAATCACGTCGTCCAAGTACAGCAGAACAGTCTCAAAGTTGAGATGCCCCAAACAGCACTCCATGAGCCTCTGGAAGGTCCTCGGGGCATTGCACAGCCCGAACGGCATACTGTTGAACTTGCAGAGTCCCATGGGAGTAGCGAATGCAGTCTTCTCGCAGTCTTCCCATGCAACCGCCTCCTCTCAGTAGCCACTAGTAAGGTCAAGGGTAGAGAAATAATTAGCAGTCTTCAGTGCAGTGAGCGACTCTTCAATGCGGGGAAGAGGGTAGACATCTTTATGCGTTATCTGGTTGATCTTCCGGTAATCCACACATTCTCATGGTACCATCCTTCTTCCTCACCAGCACCAATGGAGCTGCCCAGGGACTACAACTATCCCGGATGACCCCTGCCTCCTTCATGTTCCTCAACATGTCTTTGGCGCACTGGTAGTGTGCAGATGGGATTGACCTGTACCTCTCTTTAATGGGTGGATGCGTACCCGTGGGGATATGGTGTTGAACCCCTTTAACTCTCCCAAAATCTGGCGGGTGCTTGCTGAAAACCTGCCCGTACTCCTGCACTACCCTGTATACTCCTTCCTTGTGGTGCATGGGTGTGCCTCTAATTGTTCGGGCGGAGGGTCACTGCCTGAGTGTGGTGTAATGGTTGTGGGGGTTGTTTCGTGGATAGCATGTGCGTCTATGGTGAACAACTTGGCTATGGTGGCGTAGCAGGGAAGCCTGACTTCTTCCTCTCCACAATTCAGCACTCTCACGGGCACTCTCCCCTTTTTGACATCAATCACCCCCTTGGCTGCCATTACTGTGGGCCAGTGCTCCGAAGGCAAGGGCTCTACCATTGCCGGCTAATCCTGTCCTTTGGGTCCTACTGTTGCCCTACACCAAATCATCATCTCACTCCGCAGCGGCACCACCAGAGGTGCGGCGTCCATCACCCGTACACCACGAATCTCTCCACCGGTCATATTCACCTGCTGTCGCTGCAGGAGGGCCTGGATCTCACGCTGCAGTGCCCTCTGCCGACCCGCTCCCGCAGTGGCAGACAATTGTTGCAACAGGCTCAACACCTTCCCCATGCAGTGCTCAATCACGTTTGGTCATGAGGACCACCTTTGGGTTACTGTCACTGGAATCATTCAGCACCACAATCATCCCTTGACGTCTCAGCTCTGTTCGCCCCACAGTCAGGGTCACCTCCTTGAACCCCACCTGGATCATAGGGAGCCCATTGGCCGCAATGATAGTTAAGCCATCGTCCAGATGGACCAGTTCACTATCAGCCCAATATCGCTGGTACAATGAGTAAGGCATAGTCGTTACCTGTGATCCGGTGTCAAGCAGGGCCATGGTCGGGACACCATCCACCGCCAGGGAGATGATGGGGCGGCCTTCAACGTACCGATCCCGCTAATCAGCTGGGCCTTGAGGATCTACTCCTGAGGATTGGCCCTTGGCCTCAGGGGTTGCTCGTTTAACGGACACCGTCTGGAGTAATGGCCAGTCTTGTTACACTTGTAGCAGACCGGTGGTCCATACCGTGGGTCGTTGTTCCTCCTTCGCTGCATCCAAGGGACGTCTTCCGGACTGTCGGTGAGCTGGATCTTCTCCGCGGGCTTGACTCTCTTCGGTAGCTGGAGAGCGGCGAGAATCCGGGTGACGTCCTCATTCAGGCGCCGGACTTGCGATGTCAGATCTTCCGGAGCTCCTGTATCTGCAGCAGGGGCCGGCAGGGCCAGCAAGGGGGGCGCTACCGAAAAGGGAGTGGTATCAACCGGCCAAGATAGCGGATCGGGGGCGCCGGCTTCCGATGTTTGTAGGGCCTTGATGGCCCACTCCTTCAGCACTGCAAAGTCCAGGTCGGCGTGCTCCAAAGACCACAGCCTCAGTTGTTTGTGATCTTCAGCGGACCCCAGTCCCTGCAGGAACTGCTCCACTAGCATCTTGTTGCTATCAGTCTCATTGATGGGGTCCACCCGCTTTAGTGTACGCAAGGCTGTTTGCAGCAGCAAGGCATAGTCTCTTAGGCTGGAAACACACCTATGCATGTAAAATCGGTCCGAGTTGCCTGAAAAAAACCCGGCCGATTTTAGTTCACGTTAGGTCATAGTGCAATGCAGTGCTTTTTTAAAATTATTTAATGACTTGCATAGCGTGTGTAATGCGTGTGTGTTCCTTTTTTTTCTCAGCAGCTGTCATCTGCCATTCAGCTCTGCTACATGGCCACTGACAGCAGACACAGACAGAGCCATGTAGCAGAGCTGAATGGCCGCTGACAGAAGACACAGACAGAGCCGCACGATCAGAATGAAGTCGGATGAACTTCACCCGACTTCATTGTCATCCCGCGGCTCTGTCTGTGTGGCATAGCCTGATTTTCGGTCACTGATGAAGGTCTCACCGGTGACCGCAAATTCCCTGAGTGACCGCAGTGAGCCGCGCGATCAGCGGTGCCATCACTGAGGTTACCCGCGGCCATAGCAGAACTCCTCCCGCTGAGATCTGTGGCTGCGGGTAACCTGAGTGACGTCATCGCTGATAGCGCGACTCACTTCAGTCGCTGCGGGAAGCTCACAGAGAGCGGTCGTGGTCTGTGACCGCTCTCTGTCAGCTTCTGATGTAGCAGAGCTGACAGCGTCGAGGGACCTCTGTGGATTACATCGGACATGGAATGGTATTTGGGGACTTGAATAAAGTGGTGAAAGAGGTTTTTTTTTTTGTTATTTATTTCAAATAAAGATTTTTTTGGTGTATGTCTTCATTTACTTTATCTTACAGGTTAACCATGGAAGGTATCTCGGGGAGACGCCTGCCATCATTAATCTAGGACTTAGTGGCAGCTATGGGCTGCTGCCATTAACTCCTTATTACCTCGATTGCCAACGCACCAGGGCAATTCGGGATGGCCGGGTATAGTCCCGGGACTGTCGCATCTCATGGATGCGGCTATTCCGAGCGGCTGCTGGCTGATATCGTTGGGGTGGGGGGCTCCCCATAACGTGGGGCTCCCCATCCTTAGAATACCAGCCTGCAGCCGTGTGGCTTTCCCATGGTTGGTATTAAAATTGGGGGGACCACATGCCGGTTTTTTTTAAATTATTTATTTTTTTAACTGCATGATATAGACCCACCCACCGGCAGATGTGATTGGTTGCAGTGAGACAGCTGTCACTCATCGTGGGGGCGTGTCTGACTGCAACCAATCATAAGCACCGGTGGGCGGGGAAAGCAGGGAATACGAGATTGAATAATGAGCGGCCGGCTTTTTCAAAAGAGGAGAAGCCGCCAGAGCAGTGTGACCGCCGTGCAGCGCCGCGCCGGTGATCGGGGATCGGTGAGTATCAGAGAGGGGGGGAGAGGGATAGACCGACATGGACAGAGAGAGAGAGAGACCGACAGAGAGAGAGACCGACCGACAGAGAGAGAATAGAGACCGAGAGGGAGAGACCGACTGACATTAATCGCATGTTTCTCAAAACACTGGAAATGAGTGAGGTCTCACAATGTCTGTCAATCTCTATAATTGACCGACATGGTGAGACCTCACTCATTTCCAGTGTTTTGAGAAACATGCGATTAATGTATTTAGAAAAACGAATGTCACTAGGATGGTCTGCGTGCCGGTCCGTGTGACATGCATTTTTTTCATGCTCCCATAGAGTTGCATTGGAGAGACTCGTGCGAGAAACTCTCCAAAAAGCAGCCTGCTCCGATTTTTTTCTCAGTCCGATTTGGACTGAGAAAAAAAACGCAGATAAGAGCTGAATCATTGAAAAACACTTGTGTCCGAGTGCAATGCGAGAATTTCTCGCATTGCACTACTGCGAGAAAATCGCAAGTGAGAAGCCGGCCTTATACTGTCCTTTGGTCGCTGCCGACAATGGTAAAACTGCATCCGTAAATCCGCTTCCGTGCAGGTCTCGAAGGCGACCAGGAGTTTATCAAAAATGGTGGTTACCGAGGCCCGGTCCGCGTCTGCCCACGTCTCCATCTCCTGCTCGGCCACGCCGGTCAGCTGCCCTAGCACTACCGCTGCACACTGCTTGCCGATCATGGCATACAAATCGAGAATCGTGCATATCTTTTTCTGGAACACCTGCAAGGCGTCAGGCTTCCCATCGTACTGTGGTAGTCAGGCAGCACCGGGCACGTAGATTGGCATTACCTGGGCGACCGTCGGAGCCGCGGCCTCCCCCGCTCCTGCGACCAGAGCGAGCGCCGCCACGTTCCCATCGTTGGGCACATCTGCGAGCGCCGCCGCTTCAGCGGCCGGCGCCACTCTGCTGTTGGGGTTAGGCGCGGACATCTTCCCGCTTCTCCCCCTTGTTCTTTTCCTGGCACTCCCTTCTTCGGCCGATCAGTTTCGCTTTTTGACCTCTCGCTTTGCTGCACGGCCGAGTCCCCAGGAAGCGGGGCTTCAGTTTTTCACGCCCTTTCTGCGGGGAAGAAGACTCTGGCGGGAATCTTCACACCAAAAGATGGTGGCAAGATGGCGGATTCTGCAAATTTTGCAATGGATCACCGCTGACTTCACTTCAAGGCGCATTTCACTAGGTAAGTGAATAGGTAAGTATCTTGTTCGTGATGCCAGAAGAGTCGATGTGTACCGCCCCGTGCTCGGCTGAAGCCGAGCCGCTCGGATCCGGGCTCGTTGGTGGGTGGCTCAAGCGCCTCCGGACCCAGGGTCACTTTGCTCTGAAAGGGGATGCTGGCGCTTTTGGTGGGGGTTAGGTAGGTGCACGACTTGAGCCGCGCTTGAGTTCGTGACGCCACCCATGAGATGTGGTGAAGGTAGACACCACCGCTGCAGTTACGGGGCACCCGGGGGAGATGGTAGTGCAGCAAGATGTTAACCCCTCCGTGGGCAGGGATTGTGGCCCCGTTGGGGGTAGCTGGGCGGTGCAGAGCAGTACGCGGCCAGATGGCACTGTTGTACTCACTGTTATTGACACACACAAGTCTCTGGTAAACCAAGTTGATGGTGGTCGGTGCCCGCAGCCGGCTGCGTCTGGTCCCCCACTCGGTTCGGTGGTCTTGGCCATTCTCCTGCACCGTGTTGTGTACTTGGGCTGCCTGTGCTTTAGAGACGGGAGTCCGCTCCCCGGCTTTGTGAATGTCGGGAGAGCCCTTTTGCCCGCAGATGCTGGCCCGTAGGATCTCTCTGCCTGTGCAGTGGCTTTCTATCCCCTTCAGTGGGCTGTTGTCTTCAGTCGGGACTTGGGTGGGAAAGGACCTATAGTCCAGACCACAATCAGTTATTAACTCAGTCCAGTGGATTCTGGACCTCGTTTCAGGGTCTGAGTACCCCCCTGTGTGCTCCGGTTTCCGAGTCGTTTCCCCGGGTCGGTACCGGTGGGCCACTACCCTGCCCCAGTCCACCACGGTTCCACCGAGCCGACTTCCCGGCTCCTGCAGGCTAAGGCCACCGTTTGCCTCCTAGCCAAGGTACCAGGGCTCCGACCCCGGCACCTGTCAGACTGTCAAAGGCCTGTCCTACAGGCCTGACCTCCTCCACTCCTCAACACTAAAACTCATCTGCCTGTGTTTCCTGCCTCAGGCCCTCTGAACTCCTCAGTGGGCGTGGCCAACCACCTGGCTCCGCCCCCTGGTGTGTTCATCAAGCACTGAGGGAGGTGACTAGATTTTAATGGTTGGCTGATGACACCTTTTTGGGGGACAGGTGTAGTGCGGGGGTCTATCTGTGACTACCTGGCTAGTCCAGGGCGTCACACTCATACTCTATGTAGAGGTGCTATGTGGGGACTCAGACTGTGTATAGAGAGAGTGTCAGCATACTTAATTCTGTGGAATATTAAGTGATACAATTAATATTAATACAAATTAATAATTATAACTAATATGTTAATATTAATATTGAGCTGAATTTTATTTCAGTCTTTTGGTTCAGCCTCCACAACATTCATGGTCTCTCATATGACCCCCTCAGGATAATTAATTTTCAACCCCTGATCTATTGTATTTAGCGCTTTGTTATGTATAGTGCTGTACATAACAGGAAAAAAATTGTGTGCGTATTTGTATTTTTCGTTTTAAGTCTGCAGATGTGCACCTGTGTGTTAATCATGTGACCTATCACATACTCTATTAAAGGAGATTGTGGGCTTGTGTGACATGTCACATGATACATCTGGACTGTGGGGGGGGCCTTTGCCTTCTAAACTCCACTACCTACTCTAAAGACCCATTCACACACAACGACTTACCAGAGATCCCGACAACGATATGACCTGATAAGGATCGCAGGTAAGTCGTTGGGAGGTCGCTGGTGAGATGTCACACAGTCAGACCTTACCAACGACGCAGTAACGATCAGCAACCTGTATAACGATCTCGGCGGGCATTGGGACCGTGTTAGGAGGTCATTGGTAGGTGTCAAACACAGCGATGGGTCCTGCCCAGCAGGACATCGCCTTTGAAGAAAATGGTCCAGACCATTCGGCAACGACTAGAGATCTCACAGCAGGGGCCTGATCGCTGGTAGGTGTCACACATAACGAGATCGCTGGCAAGATCACTGGTACGTCACAGAAACTGCTAGCTATCTCGTTTGCGATCTCGTTGTGTGTGACGGGGCGTTTAATCTGCTCCTGTATGTAGCACATACAAAGCGACTTGAGTGGTGGCTTTAGGTTTTTAATTTCTTCCTATGTCATTCAGTCATTGGTACATGGTACATAGGTACATTTATAAAAAAGCATAAAGATCTGTGTTCTCATACTGAATCAATAAATATACTTTTATAACTTAACATTACCCTTTTAAAGAAAAACAAATAGTGTATGAGACATTGTATAATCACTTCTTATCAGAGCTGTCTAGACCGAAGAAGAATATAACAATGTGGCCAAATTGGTAGTCATCCTGTGAAAACTAGGTTGTTGGGTGTATCCGCCTTAAATGTACATACTTAAACACATTTGTATGAGGGCTATTTTTGAGTAAACTGTTACTGTATATAAGTGGTAGAAAAAGGATAGAGAGAAAAGGAATAAGAAACGTGTTCAAAAGAACACCAAGATTTATAGCAACCTCTTAACCCTTTACTTTAGTTTCTTCACCTTTGATGTCTATGAATCTATTAATGCTACAGTTATACGATAGTGTTTAGATACTGTATAAAACTCTCATATCATTTTTCTGCAGTTATGAAGATGATACTTAATTTACCAATATTTAAAACTAACAAATCAATGTTAATAGAAAATGATTGAAAAATTATAGAGAAAAAAATTAGAAAAAAAATTGTTTCTAACTTAAACTGTAAAACATTGGGAGTGTTTAAGAACAAAGATTATGTGTCATGTCTGGAAACCGATTATTTCTCAGATGAAGATAAGCAAAGCAACCACTTTCAGGACCATAAGCCTTTATCATTACTGTCAAAAATCAAATAAACAAGTTGGCCCAAATTCATCACTTGCATTTTTGTCATTTTCCTTTTCTGTCTTGTGGTATTAGTGGTCATTATTTACATAAATTATTCTGCACATGTGAGTGAAGAATTTTGTGAAAAGATAAAATGATCTTTTTTTTCCATCTGGCCTCATTTGGTACTTTTTAGCGCAAAAAGTCACATTGGGTAAAATGTTGCAAAAATGTACCTTTTTTTGGTTTATAAGATGCCCTGGATTATAAGATGCACCCCAAATTTAGAGGAGGAGAATAGGAAAAAATAATTTTTAATGTTAATATGAGGGTCCATCTTATAATTCTAGTGTGTCTTAATCTTAATGCTTAGCAGGGGGTAGCAGCGGCTGTGGCATGGCTCAGGAAGGTCACAGAAGGCAGGGTCAGTGATGATGCGGGCTCAGAGGAGGGAACATTGCGTCTCAGGAGGGTCAGTGGATAGAGGATCTGTTGGCATGCTGCGGGGGTGTCATTGCAGTGGAGCGACTCAGGAGGGTTACAGAATAGGGTGTCAGGCTGTTGCTGCGGTGGCGGGCGCCTGATCTGACTGAGGGCTCCATTGAATTGTCTGCAGTTGATGAGATGGACTGAAAGAAAATGGCAGCAAAGGCAGCGCGTGCTCAGAAAGTCCTCCATAGCCATTTTCTTGAAGTCCATCTCATCAATCTGCACACGCGCTGCCTCCTTAGCCATTTTCTTGAAGTTCATCGCGTCAATCGCAGGCGATTCAATAGAGCCTGCAGTTAGATCAGGCGCCTGCCGCTGCTGCGACACTGCAGTGACACCCTCAATATTGCTGACCCTGCCTCCTATGATCTTGTTCCACCACCGCCGTCCTGGTAAGCCATATCCGCATTGTAATACGCACCTCCATTTTACCCTGGGGGGTTAAAACTGGGGGGAAAAAATGCACCTTACAATCCGGAAAATACGTTATGTCAAAGAATTTTTCCGTACATAAAATCATTGTAGGGGGATACATATGCGACAAATTTTATGACTTTTAAATAAGCCACAAATTATGAATCAAATGAATCCGGAAACCCTACAGTAAATTCTGCCCACAATTCAAATATAAAATAAACAGGAAAACACAATTAAAATAGAATTTAAAAAAGGCTCAAATTTTAAAGAGAGTATGGTGCAAATGAAAAGTAGGCGAAAGACACCAACAACGTTCGAAAAAAACAGGTAATACAGGTGTAAATGCCATATTGATTCTGGCCCATCATTTGTGTGGCAGGCGATGATGTATAACATGATACATAATTTCATGGACGTTACATATGAACAGTTAGGTCCAGAAATATTTGGACAGTGACACAAGTTTTGTTATTTTAGCTGTTTACAAAAACATGTTCAGAAATACAATTATATATATAATATGGGCTGAAAGTGCACACTCCCAGCTGCAATATGAGAGTTTTCACATCCAAATCGGAGAAAGGGTTTAGGAATCATAGCTCTGTAATGCATAGCCTCCTCTTTTTCAAGGGACCAAAAGTAATTGGACAAGGGACTCTAAGGGCTGCAATTAACGCTGAAGGTGTCTCCCTCGTTAACCTGTAATCAATGAAGTAGTTAAAAGGTCTGGGGTTGATTACAGGTGTGTGGTTTTGCATTTGGAAGCTGTTGCTGTGACCAGACAACATGCGGTCTAAGGAACTCTCAATTGAGGTGAAGCAGAACATCCTGAGGCTGAAAAAAAAGAAAAAAACCATCAGAGAGATAGCAGACATGCTTGGAGTAGCAAAATCAACAGTCGGGTACATTCTGAGAAAAAAGGAATTGACTGGTGAGCTTGGGAACTCAAAAAGGCCTGGGCGTCCACGGATGACAACAGTGGTGGATGATCGCCGCATACTTTCTTTGGTGAAGAAGAACCCGTTCACAACATCAACTGAAGTCCAGAACACTCTCAGTGAAGTAGGTGTATCTGTCTCTAAGTCAACAGTAAAGAGAAGACTCCATGAAAGTAAATACAAAGGGTTCACATCTAGATGCAAACCATTCATCAATTCCAAAAATAGACAGGCCAGAGTTAAATTTGCTGAAAAACACCTCATGAAGCCAGCTCAGTTCTGGAAAAGTATTCTATGGACAGATGAGACAAAGATCAACCTGTACCAGAATGATGGGAAGAAAAAAGTTTGGAGAAGAATGGGAACGGAACATGATCCAAGGCACACCACATCCTCTGTAAAACATGGTGGAGGCAATGTGATGGCATGGGCATGCATGGCTTTCAATGGCACTGGGTCACTTGTGTTTATTGATGACATAACAGCAGACAAGAGTAGCCGGATGAATTCTGAAGTGTACCGGGATATACTTTCAGCCCAGATTCAGCCAAATGCCGCAAAGTTGATCGGACGGCGCTTCATAGTACAGATGGACAATGACCCCAAGCATACAGCCAAAGCTACCCAGGAGTTCATGAGTGCAAAAAAGTGGAACAATGGCCAAGTCAATCACCAGATCTTAACCCAATTGAGCATGCATTTCACTTGCTCAAATCCAGACTTAAGACGGAAAGACCCACAAACAAGCAAGACCTGAAGGCTGCGGCTGTAAAGGCCTGGCAAAGCATTAAGAAGGAGGAAACCCAGCGTTTGGTGATGTCCATGGGTTCCAGACTTAAGGCAGTGATTGCCTCCAAAGGATTCGCAACAAAATATTGAAAATAAAAACATTTTGTTTGGGTTTGGTTTATTTGTCCAATTACTTTTGACCTCCTAAAATGTGGAGTGTTTGTAAAGAAATGTGTACAATTCCTACAATTTCTATCAGATATTTTTGTTCAAACCTTCAAATTAAACGTTACAATCTGCACTTGAATTCTGTTGTAGAGGTTTCATTTCAAATCCAATGTGGTGGCATGCAGAGCCCAACTCGCGAAAATTGTGTCACTGTCCAAATATTTCTGGACCTAACTGTATGTTCATCAAATCTATATTGTTAAACTTTTTAGACTGCTTGTATGGAGGAACTTTCTAAAACCCCTGCTTTGGGCTCCAATAGATTATTGCCCTGTCCATGCTGTCTTATATTGGTTTTCATAGTTTCTTGGAGTGCACCCTTGTGAAACCTAGTTTTGTTATGAGTGGCTCCAGCACATTCCATCCTAGTGTAAATGGTCATGTTGATAACTTTAAACAACCTATGGGATATGAATATTTATATGCACCCATTAACCTGGCATTAAATACAAACGCGGACTGTATAAGAGTCACATATGAACTGTAGAAAGGTTTTCCTATAATTCCTTTTAATTATGGGTACACTGTGTCAGTCAGCAGTTTGTGTTCTGTGGAAATCTCACTTCCTTTCTATTCTGTTTACAAGGATTAAAATGATTCGTAATACAACTACGCTTTTGGTGAGTCACCCGAGTCATCATGCAGGAGTCATGCACAATAATAACTTTTTGCTAATGATTACAGTTCTTGCCCTTGTGTCCCAGGATGTCGTGAACGCTCACGTCTGTATATCAAAGATAATGGAGCAAAAAGTCAACTCTCCAGTCCAGTGCAGTCGATAGGCTCCAATAGATCCAATGAAAGAAGAAAAGTTATGACCAGCACATAATGGAATGACTATAATAAAATATCTACAGGGGGTGAGCTTTAGTGAAGGCTTAGTGAATTCAACATATAAAGAAATGTAATAAAATCTAACAAATCTAAAATAGAGGGACTAGGGAAAATTCCTCAATATATTTATGACTGTCCCTTTTGATTAAGACAGTGTTGAATATGGGTAAAATTCTTTTTTATTACAGTACAAATAATTTGAAGAAAATAAACCATGTTCAGCAGGTGAGATAAGTATTGAACACGCCACCAATTTTCTAAGTAAGTATATTTCTAAAAGTGCTATTAACATACATTTCAGGCAAAGAAAGCAAACCATAGATGTGCATAAATTAAGCCATGTGTAATACTGAGAAAAAACACAGAAAAAAGTACTGAATACATGAAGAAAGAGATGTGCAAAAAGACATGGAAATTGATTACACCAGTTAAAATCTATTGGTAATTAATCCCTTAGTGACGGAGCTAATTTTCACCTTAATGACCAGACCAAATTTTGCAATTCTGACCAGTGTCACTTCATGAGGTTATAACTCTGGAACGCTTCAACGGATCCCGGTGATTTTGAGATTGTTTTTTCGTCACATATTGGACTTCATGTTAGTACCAAATTTAGGACAATATTTTTTGCGTTTATTTATGAAAAAAATTGAATTTTGGCAAAAATTTTGAAAATTTAGCAATTTTCAACTTTTGAATTTTTATACCGTTAAACCAGAGATTTCTGTGACACAAAATAGTTAATAAATAACATTTCCCACTTGTCTACTTTACATCAGCACAATTTTGGAAATAAAAAAATTTTTTGTTAGGAAGTTAGAGGGGTTCAAAGTTTATCAGCGATTTCTCATTTTTACATCAAAATTTACAAAACCATTTTTTTAGGGACCACATCACATTTGAAGTGACTTCAATAGGCCTAGATGACAGAAAATACCCAAAAGTGACACCATTCTAAAAATTTCACCCCACAAAGTACTCAAAACCACATTCAAGAAGTTTATTAACCCTTCAGGTGCTTCACATGAACAAAAGCAATGTGGAATGAAAAAAAGCAAAAATTAAATTTTACCTAAAAATGTTGCTCTAACCCAAATTTATTCACTTTTAGAAGAAATAACACAACAAAATGGACCCCAAAACTTGTTCCCCACTTTCTTATGAGCGCGCCGATACCCCACATGTGGTCAGAAACCTCTGTTTGGACAAATGGGAGGGCTCGGAACAGAAGGAGCAATATTTGAATTTTAGAAAGCAAATTCGGCTGAAATAGATTGCGGGCACCATGTTGCATTTACAGGCCCGCTAAGGTACCTAAACAGAAGAAACCCCTCACAAGTGACACCATTTTGGAAACTAGACCCCTCAAGGGTTTTATCTAGGGGTATAATGAGCATTTTAGATCCACAGGTACTTCACAGATTTTGTTAACGTTACGTTGTCATATTGAAAATTTTAATAATTTTCTCAAAAATGTTGCTTTAGCATCAATTTTCGCACTTTTTCAAGAGGTTATTCCAAAAATTTTACCTCAAGGTTTGTTACCCACTTTTTTATGAGCGCGGTGATACCTTACATGTGGTCTGGAACCTTTGTTTGGACAAATGGGAGGGCTTGGAACGAAAGGAGCAATATTTGAATTTTGGAAAGGAAATTTGGCTGAAAAAGATTGCGAGCACCATGTCACATTTGGAGGTCCCCTAAGGTACCTAAACAGCAGAAACCCCGCACAAGTGACCCCATTTTGGAAACTAGGCCCCTCAAGGAATATATCTAGATGTTTGGTGAGTACCCTGAACCCCCAGGTGCTTCACAGAATTTTATAACGTTGAGCCATGAAAATAAAAAAATAAAATTTTACCACAAAATTGTTATTTCAACCAGGTAGCTTTTTTTTTCACAAGGGTAACAGGAAAAAAATCACCATGAAATTTATTGTGCAATTTCTCCTGAGTTTGGCGATACCTTCTATGTGGTGGAAATCAATTGTTTGGGCGCATGACAGGGCTCGGAAGGGAAGGAGTGCCATTTGACTGCAAAATTGGCTGGAATCAATAGCGGACACTATGTTGCATTAGGAGAGCCCCTGAGGTGCCTAAACAGTAGAGGTCCCCCACAAGTGGCCCCATTTTGGAAAATAGACCACTGAAGGAATTTATCTAGATGTTTGGTGAGTACCCTGAGCCCTCAGGTGCTTCACAGAAGTTTATAATGTTGAGCTGTGAAAATAAAAAAATACATTTTTACCACAAAATTGTTACTTCAACCAGGTAGCTTTTTTTTTTACAAGTGTAAAAGGAAAAAATTCAGCATAAAATTTATTGTGAAATTTCTCCTGAGTATGCTGATACCTTATGTGTGATGAAAATCAACTGTTTGTGTGCACAGCAGGGCTCGGAAGGGAAGGAGCGCCATTTGACTGCACAATTGGCTGGAATCATTAGCGGACGCTATGTTGCATTTGGAAAGCCCCTAAGGTGCCTAAACAGTGGAGGTTTCCCACAAGTGACCCCATTCTGGAAACAAGACACCTCAAGGCTTTTATCTAGGTGTATATTGAGCAGTTTGAATCCAAGAGTACTTCACAGAATTTGATAAGCTTAGGTTGCCATATTGAAAATTTTCATTTTTTCCACAAAAATGTTGCTTTAGCATCATATTTCTTACTTTTTCAAGAGGCAACAACAAACCGTGGATAACAACCATTGGTTGTTATCCAATGTCTTATGAGCACAGGGATACCCCACATGTGGCCAAAAACCTCTGTTTGGATAAATGGGAGGGCTTGGAATGGAAGGAGCACCATTTGAATTCTGGAAAAGTTGAAATAAATTGCGGGCACCATGTCACATTAGCAGGGCCTCTTGGGTACCTATACAGCAGAAACCCCCCACAAGTGACCCCATTTTGGAAACTGGATTTTATTCAGGGGTATAGTAAACATTTTGAATCCACAGGTACTTCACAAAAATGTTGCTGTAGCAACAAATTTCTCACTTTTAGGCTATGTGGCCATGATCCAGCGACACGGCGTCTAGTACACAGTGTCAGCCTTCCTGCAGAGATGTAAGTGTTGTCCACGGGAGAACGCAGCTGCCCATGCCCACGATTTGGGCTCAGGCTGCTGTGGAGCTCTATGCTACCTGCAGAGAACACTCTTGTCTCCGCAGCATAAATTGACATGCTGAGGCTCAGGAAGCTGCACCACAGGTCGGTTTATGCTGCGGAGAAAAGAAGCACAGTGGGCATGAGATTTCTAAAAATCCTTCCACTGTGCTTCTACTGCACAATGCAGCACTATGGATGCAGGGAAAACACTCTGCGCCCAAACCACTGCAAAACTGATTGTGGGCACACAGCCTAAAATGCTACAATGGATGAATGGATAGATGTCAAACATATATAACATCCCACCCCCCTGCATATTCTAAGCTGGCGCCCTTTAGTGCCTTTCATGTGGCACTAAAGGGTGCCTAGACTTGTATTTAGCCCCCCAAAAAATTAATAATTAAAATAAACGACGTGGGGTCCCCCCTATTTTTGATAGCCAGCTAGGGTAAAGCAGACAGCTGTAGCCTGCAAACCACAGCTGACAGCTTCACCTTGGCTGGTGATCAATTTGGAGGGCTCCCCAGGCGTTTTTTAAAAAAAAAAAAACAAAAAAAAACAACGTGGGGTCCCCCCCAAATTAGATCACCAGCCAAGGTGAAGCGGACAGCTGGGGTCTGGTATTCTCAGGGTGGGAAGAGCCATGGTTATTGGACTCTTCCCAGCCTAAAAATAGCAGGCTGCAGCCGCCCCAGAAGTGGCGCATCCATTAGATGCGCCAATCCTGGTGCTTCGCTCCAGCTCATCCCGCGCCCTGGTGCGGTGGCAAACAGGGTAATATATGGGGTTGATACCAGCTGTAATGTCACCTGGCATCAAGCCCTGGGGTTAGTGATGTCGCGGCATCTAAACAGATACCCGACATCACTACCCTAGTCAGTAATAGAAAAAAATAAAGACAAAAAAAAAATTTATTTGAAAAAAAACCTCCCCGAAACATTCCTCTTTCACCAATTTATTGAAAATAAATAAATTTCGGTCGCTGTAATCCATTTTGGAGGTCCCTCGGCGACTCTGGACCTTCTAGAATATGGGGGGCACATTCAGGGAACGTATCCCCCATTTTCTGGAAGAGCAAGCTCTCCATGAGCAGTGTGGGTGCAGTAATCTGAGAATACTGCACTCGCACTGCCCCGGTCCAACCTAGGGCAGAGTGACCTGCAGTAACCTCATTCCACAATATGAGGGGCACGCTCACAGAACGTACCCCCCATTTTCTGGAACAGCAGGCTCTCCATGTGAGGAGTGTGGCTGCAGATCACTGCACTCACTCTCCCCCGGTCCACAGCGCAGCAGCGAGGTCAGCGTCCGTGCTTGCAAGGATCCAGCTGACAGCCGCTGTCTGCCCATGCGCCGCCAGCTTTCTAGGAGGCGGAGTGATCGTGGGGACGGAGCAGCAGCCAGGTAATGGGGCTGACCGGGGGCTGACCGGGGGACCTGGGGACGACTTTTCTGTCGCATGTGACGTGTCACATGCGGCAGAAAGAGCAGAATGAATGCGGCCGTGCGTTGTGCGCTGCGCGCCGCAATTTTGCATGCTCCGGCGGGGGGGGAAGGGGGAGCGCTCTAGAGAACCGGAGGGGCTCCGGTGGACTAGAGGGCTCCGGTGGACCGGAGGAGGGGTCAGGGGGAGGACATTTCCCTCCGATCTGAAATGTTTGATCATTTCAGATCGGAGGGAAATGAATGCAGAGCCGGCGGAGGCGGCAGTTTTCGGCATGCGTCGGCGCCATTTTGACTGCTCCGGAGGGAGGGTAGGGGTGGGGGGGGGACTCTCCAGTACCGGGGGCCTTGGGGGCACTAGAAGATTATATTTCTTTCTCATCTGACATGTTTGATCATGTCAGATGAAAAAGAAATCAGTTTTACCGGCCATTTATTTTTTTTTCATGTGTTCGTCGGTATACGGTGTATACCGGCAATCACATTATCGGGGTCCAAAAAAAACACCCCGATTCATAATCTGGGGGGTCTCAGCTACCCCTGGTAGCTGAAACCCCCAAGATTTTTGGTTGCTGGGGGGGCGCTACAGGGTTTTTTCGGGCCGCCGCTTTAAAGCAGCGGAACAGAATAAGTACCCTGTTTTGCCGCCGCTTTAAGTCATACGGCCGTCGTTATGAGGTTAAAAAGCAATCCTGCCACTTAGTGAAAAATAATATTAGCTTCTTCAACTGATGGCCTCTATAAAGAAGGTGTGTCATTACCAAGGTGCCACACAAGAAACATCTCATTATGGGAAAAACCAGTGAGCAGTCTCAAGACCCTCATAACCTTATTGTTGCAAAACATACTGATGGCATTGATTACAAAATAATTTCTAAACTACTGACGTTTCCAGTGATCACTGTTGAGGTCATAATCTGGAAGTGTATAAAACATAATTTCACTATAAATCGTCCACGATCAGGTGCTTCCTGCAAGTATTCAGACAGAGAAGTGAAAATAATTATCAGAAGAGTTGTCCAAGAGCCAAGGACCACCTGTGGAGAACTACAAAAAGACCAGGAATCAGCAGGTACAATTTTTTCAAAGAAAACAATAAGTAATGCACTCAACCTCCATGACCTGTATGTATGCTCACCATGCAAGACTCCATTGCTGAACAAAAAGCGTATTCACATGAGTTTAAAGTTTGCTCAACAACATTTATGCATGCTTGTGAAATACTAGAGACTATAGTTTGGTCAGCTGAGACCAAAATTTAACTATATAGATGTTATAGTACACAGCATGTTTGAAGGCCAAAAAGCACTGCATATCACTTCAAAAACACCATACAGACCGTGAAGTTTGGAGATGGGAACATAATGGGATGGAGCTGTTTTTCAGCATACAGCACTGGAAAACTTCATGTAACTGAAGGAAGGATGAATTGACAAATGTACTTGAGTCGCTCACCACAGCGCTGCAGCGGTCTCCTGCGGGACACTGCGGGGACTTCTCTGTAGGGACCCTTCTGGCCACAGGTATGTCAGGTTCACTTTCATAGAAGTCGTGACGCCACTCTCGTTTTTCCGGTCAGGGTGATAGGGGACCGCCACTGCAGCTTAACGAGCTTCTGGGGCTGATGGTACTTGCAGAATATATAAAAATATGACGTATAGTCAAGGGAATATTTATAACCAATTATTTAAGGAGAAATATTCCCAATTCCTGATGGTATTTGCAGTCTGGTGGTATGGCCTCCCGAGAGTGAGGCAGACCCCAGGAGCTCAGGTGTATGTGTGTGGAACCACAGGTCGCAGAATAACTCAGTCTCAGTCCAGTAATGTCTTTCAACTGTTTTCTCACTTTTTGCTGGTAGAGTGAGGCAACCCGGGCGATGCTGAGATGAACCAGAGAGAACCAGGTATCCTTCAGGCTGATATAGGGGTGACTGCTGACTCGCCTTTCTAGCACTTTTGTTTTGGACAATCCCTGACAAAGTACTGTGGGATTCATCCAGGGAAGTCGCAGCTGCCTTTTCTCCCCTTTCTGACTCGTTTACTGACAGCGTGGACTAAGGAAAAGATGGCTCCAGGCTCGATCCCCCTTATGGGCCCCCTCATTGCTGTTGATGCTTGGGCTCTGTGATGGTTGGTGTGGAACCTCTAGTCCCACCACCTGCAGGATTTAGCAGACCACTAAATGGATGTCTGGCTCTAGGGACCTGTATCCCGTGCGTGCATTCCTTACCAGGAGTCCTCGTACTCAACTCCTTACTGCTCTCTTACTTCGGGTGTTTTTCAGACCGACTGGGTGGTAATGTACTCCCCCACCATCAGCCACTACACATGCAGGGTCTGACCAGTGTTCTGCTCTTCTGCGTCCACACTTCAGACTCGGCTGCTCCACTCCTACTCCTCTGACTGCCAATGCACAACTCCTCCCAGCTTCACTACAGCACCACTCTAGTTGAGATGTGGAGGCCACGCCCCCTCCTGGGTCTGCCCAGGGGTCCCCTCTAATGTGTGTGTGTGATCTGGTTAAAGTGTGCCTGTGCATACACACCCTACTCAGCCTTTGGGATTACCTGTTTGTACTCATGTAAGGGGTGGACGGACCCCTGGTGGAGTAGAAGACTATCCCCCCCCCTGAAGATGCCCCACGCTGGGGTGGCAAGTGATGCTGATGTGATATTATTTGTGGTTGTAGTAGTAACTGGTGCCCCCACTAGGTGTCAGGGTGGAGCAGTGGTCCCTCTGGGAACAGTGACAGGAGAAGGAGGGGCATGACAGCCTAGGGGGAGGGATAGAGGGCTCTGTAGCAGAGTGAGAGTAGTAGTTGCAGCAGTGTGTTGAGACAGAGAGAAGCAACGGGGCAGAGTGTGGGAGCGATACGTGGCAGATAGCCAAAGAGAGAGAAAGTGCCTTGACCAAGAGAAACAGAAGCACTCGGGTAAGACCCGTACGAGCATAGACAGAGAAGCAGAAGTGTATGGGCAAAGCCCGTAGTAGCGGAGTACGAGTATAGGTGAAGAGACAGAAGTAAACGGGTAAAGCCCGCAGAAGAGAAACAGAAGTAGTCCCCCGGCAAGAACTGTAATTTGGAACTGAAGTGTTTGTGTGCCGAAACTGTACAGCAAGATAGAAGCGATGTTCAATAAAGTGCCTTTTGGTTTACCAGCTGACTGTCTGCGGCGTTTTACTGAGACTGAAGAAGTGCCCCTGCCATCCACACTCTGCCCCACAAACGAAACCCCTGCCTTAATAGTGACGGCCGGGGGTCAGCCTGATGTACAAAGTGGCCATGACTGCACCCCCCGAGGCACCCCCTGCCCCCGTTACACTCACCCAGCATGGGTGCAGTACTCAGATGGAATTAGGGTGGATAGCAAGACATTGACCTCAAACACACAGCCAAGGAAACTCTCAATTGGTTTCAGAGAAAGAAAATAAAGCTGCTAGAATGGCCAAGCCAATCCCCTGACCTGAATTCAATACAAAATTTATGGAAAGAACTAAAGCCTAGAATTCATAGCAGGAGCTGACAGAATTTTGAGGATTTGATTAGTGTTTGTGTGGAAGAATGGTAAAAAAAAAAAATCACAGCTGAGCCATGCATGGGACTCTTATAATGTATCAGCCTCTCAATGTGTCATAAGGATGCTGTGAGTGACAGCTCCACCGTCCAATAGATGACAGAGGTGTGCTGGGCTGTCAAGATTTTGAGTAAAATATAGGTCAGGTAAAGAGAAAACCGGTTTAAATGCCGCGCTAAAAACCACTGATGTTGTAGATGAAAAAGATTTCCTTTATTTCATAATTCTACGCGTTTCAGAGACATCTCCGTCTCCTTCCTCAGGAAAATAAATCATATTACAAAAAAGGGGCAACAGAGCCTATATAAAGGAAGACCAGTAGCCACATATGCATTTGAAAAGTGAACAGCCCATATGACTCAGAGCCGATGACTCAGCGCCGCATGGAGAAGAGAAAAAAAAAAAGGGGAAAGCACACATTAAATCAGCACAAATGAACCGAAGGAATTACCGTGAAATAACATGAACATCTCAAGGAGAAAATTAGTGGATCAGTGAAGGATCAATAAAAAACATATAACTAATAATTATTGCGTGTTATTTAATAAAAGAGTATAAAAAGAAAAAAGTGGGGTCGAGGGTAAAAGAAAAGCAGATGGTGTGCGAACCCAGAAAGTGTAGGTGATAGCACAGGGGCCAAACCTCTACACTAAACAGGAATATGGTTACTGTGGATTTGTACTTGGGGAAAGTGAACATAAATAATATGTGGAACAGGCACAAGGTGGTGGGATTAAAATACATAGAAAGTGCATATTTGCTAAAATAAATCTCTCTTATGTGTCTTTTGAATATATAAAAACAGCATATTTACACGTGAGAGGGACAGGAAGAGAAAAAAAAAAAAAAAAAAAAAAAAAAAAACTTTTTTATTATTAAACTTGAGTTGCAAGAAAAAATTATATACATATATATACATATATACACACTTATATATATATATATATACATACATACATACACACAAAAGAATATTAGTGGTGTATAGGGAATCGCTAGATTAAAAGTAATTGATATTTAAGGGCAAAGAATCCACTCCACTATGGAGCGGTTCTATAGAAAAGGAAAATTGTTAAAGCGTATGCGTGGGGAAGGTGACAAGAGTTTAATAGACTGAAAGGTAATGAAAAATCATAACCGTGGGAAAAAAAGCTCAATAAGCTTTTTTTCCCACGGTTATGATTTTTCATTACCTTTCAGTCTATTAAACTCTTGTCACCTTCCCCACGCATACGCTTTAACAATTTTCCTTTTCTATAGAACCGCTCCATAGTGGAGTGGATTCTTTTCCCTTAAATATCAATTACTTTTAATCTAGCGATTCCCTATACACCACTAATATTCTTTTGTGTGTATGTATGTATGTATATATATATATATATATATAAGTGTGTATATATGTATATATATGTATATAATTTTTTTCTTGCAACTCAAGTTTAATAATAAAAAAGTTTTTTTTTGTTTTTTTTGTTTTTTTTTTTCTCTTCCTGTCCCTCTCACGTGTAAATATGCTGTTTTTATATATTCAAAAGACACATAAGAGAGATTTATTTTAGCAAATATGCACTTTCTATGTATTTTAATCCCACCACCTTGTGCCTGTTCCACATATTATTTATGTTCACTTTCCCCAAGTACAAATCCACAGTAACCATATTCCTGTTTAGTGTAGAGGTTTGGCCCCTGTGCTATCACCTACACTTTCTGGGTTCGCACACCATCTGCTTTTCTTTTACCCTCGACCCCACTTTTTTCTTTTTATACTCTTTTATTAAATAACACGCAATAATTATTAGTTTTATGTTTTTTATTGATCCTTCACTGATCCACTAATTTTCTCCTTGAGATGTTCATGTTATTTCACGGTAATTCCTTCGGTTCATTTGTGCTGATTTAATGTGTGCTTTCCCCTTTTTTTTTTTCTCTTCTCCATGCGGCGCTGAGTCATCGGCTCTGAGTCATATGGGCTGTTCACTTTTCAAATGCATATGTGGCTACTGGTCTTCCTTTATATAGGCTCTGTTGCCCCTTTTTTGTAATATGATTTATTTTCCTGAGGAAGGAGACGGAGATGTCTCTGAAACGCGTAGAATTATGAAATAAAGGAAATCTTTTTCATCTACAACATCAGTGGTTTTTAGCGCGGCATTTAAACCGGTTTTCTCTTTACCTGACCTATATTTTATATACTGCATTCCGGGGCCGCTGCTAAACCACAAAAAGGCACTCACATGCGATCATAAGGAGTTGTGACTTTCACAACCCTACCAGGTGAGTGTACCTCTTTCTGTCTCTCTACCCTCATACCGGGTAAGACCCTATTGCGCTTTTTCCCCCTACAGCTCTACAAGATTTTGAGTAACAGTAAAGGTGCCCAATCTGGAACTGGAGCGGGCTGGATCATTCGCAAGCAAATTGAAGATTGCCTTGCAGCCTTTTCACGAGCTGGGACTGCTGAGCTTTCTCCAGGTGTCACCCTGTAGGATGATTAGTTGGCACTTAGCTGGATGGCCTAGCCCATTTGTCTTTATCCGTTAACTTCCTGGAATTTTAACCTCGGACCATGACCTGACTACACCTTTGTCTTACCACCTTTATTATTACTAGCCGTTCTGTTATCTGATGCTGGTTCTCCTGCTTACCCAGCCTCAAAGCTAGCCCATGAGTAGTGACTCAGCTTCACAACTAGTTTCTCCATACAGGAGGCATCTTCAAATTATGCTCGGCAACACAAGTTTTTGTACGAAGTATTAAATACATTTAACTAAGCACGTTCAATACTTTTTCCCGACTGTCATTTCTTATTATTACATATAACCTAATTTATGGACATCTATGGTTTGATATATTTATCTATGTGAATTGGATGGGTTGTAACTGACTTTTGGTGAGAAATTCATGTCAATAGCACCTTTTGAAATATATTTACTCAAAAAAATTGGTGACACTTATTTCATTCATTTCACTGTATAGTGGAAAACTATACTCTACATAATTTTAAAATTACTGGTATAAGAACATAGATAAAAGAGAATTTTGGTGACATATTCCTTACGCTGGGGAGTAGATGAAAGTGCAATTGTTACCTGTGGCAAAGCCACATGCACCAACCCCAAAGTCTCAATTACTGTAAGTGATTTTTGCCATTAAGAGATGAGATCCATACATTTCTTCAAGTGTTTTCAAAGAGATTTCTGGAAGCTTAGGTGTATGCTTGAGATTTGACAGAAGACCTCCCCTTTTTTTCTGGGACTCTCCTAAACCTTTCAGAAATATCAGCTGGCATATTATAGGGCAACTACACAGAGGTTAAAAGTAGAGATGAGCGAACAAGTCGCGGTTCGGCTCGAGGTCGGTTCGCCGAACGGAGCTCCCGTTCGAGTTCGGTTTGTCGAACGTTCGACGAACCGAACTCGAACCAATAGGCTATAATGGGAGGCAATCACAAACACATAAAAAGGCATTATAAATGTACACATACAGTTAATAAACATTGCCATAACACTTACTGGTCCCCGCGATCCCTCCTGCACTCTGTCTCCTGCCGCTATTCCATCCGATGATCGCTGAATCCTCCCGGTGACCGGCACTGCCAGCAGAGATGCAGGACCTATCGTGACGTCAAAATAGCCATGTGACCAGTCACGTGGCTATTATCTCATTGGCTACAGACTGGTCACATGACTATGACGTGTCATGTAGGACCTGCGAGTGCATCTCTCCGGTACACGGTGCACATTTGTGTATCGCCGTGTACCGGCGACATGCTCTAGCACACGGTCACTCCCCGTTCCGTTAGGGATCGGCTGACACAGCCGGTCATTAACGGAGATCACCGTTGCCATAGCAACGCAGTTAGTGGTGACGTCACCGCTAACCGCGGCTCCGGGAGCACCGTTGCTATGGTAATGCGTCTGTCAGTGTTACCGCTGTTACCGCTAGCAGCACTGATCACTCACGGAGTGAAGGCTGCACGCTGCTTCTCGTGCAGCTTTCACGGAGTGAATGCTCCATGGGAAGCAGCGTCTTCCCCCATGCAGCAGTGATGTAGCAGAGCTGCATTTGTTGAACGAGAATGACAGAAGAGCAGGATCGTGGAGGGCTGACAGGGGGTAATAAAGATGGAGTCTCTAATGTGTCTGTGTATTTATTTCTATTAAAGTATTTTTTCTCTGTGTGGTGTCTTTTTTTTAACCCTTTATTGGAGATTCTTAATGGCCGGGTCAAACGTGCCTGACATTAAGAATCTCTGGCTTAATACTGGCTAGTAAAACAAAGCCAGTATTAACTCATGATTACCCAACAAGCCACCCGGCTCCAGGGCTGTTGGAAGAGTTGGATACAGCGCCAGATGATGGCGCTTCTATGAGAGCGCCATTTTCTGGGACGGCTGCGGACTGAAATTCGCAGCAGAGGCGCCCAGAAACCTCGGGCTAACCTGTGCTGCGGATTCCAATCCCCAGCTGCCTAGTTGTACCTGGCTGGACACAAAAATGGGGCGAAGCCCACGTCATTAGTTTTTTAATTATTTCATGAAATAAGTGAAATAATTAAAAAAAAAGGGCTTCCCTATATTTTTGGTTCCCAGCCGGGTACAAATAGGCAACTGGGGGTTGGAGGCAGCCCGTGGCTGCCTGCTGTACCTGGCTAGCATACAAAAATATGGCGAAGCCCACGTCATTTTTTTGGTGGGCAAAAAACTTCTGCATACAGGCCTGGATGGAGTATGCTGAGCCTTGTAGTTCTGCAGCTGCTGCCTGCTCTTCTCCATACAGACAGACAGCAGCTGCAGAACTACAAGGCTCAGTATACTCCATCCAGGACTGTATGCAGAAGTTTTTTGCCCCCTGAAAACATTATGTGGGCTTCGCCATATTTTTGTATGCTAGCCAGGTACAGCAGGCAGGTATGGCTGCCCCCAACCCCCAGTTGCCTATTTGTACCCGGCTGGGAACCAAAAATAAAGGGAAGCGCTTTTTTTATTATTTCATGAATTTCATGAAATAATTAGAAAACAAATGACGTAGGCTTCGCCCCATTTTTGTGTCCAGCCAGGTACAACTAGGCAGCTGGGGATTGGAACCTGCAGCACAGGTTGGCCTGACCTTTCTGGGCCCCACTGCTGCGAATTGCAGTCTGCAACCGCCTCAGAAAATGGCACTTTCATAGAAGCGCCATCTTCTGGCGCTGTATCCAACTCTTCCAGCACCTACCTGCTATACCTGGCTAGCATACAAAAATATGGCGAAGCTCACGTCCTTTTTTTGTAGTTTTTTTGGCAAAAAAAATAAAAAATGCTTCCCTGGATTTTACATTGCCAGTGAAGGTAACACCAAGCAGTGGGGGTTAGCAGCCAGTAGCTGCTTGGATTACCCTTAGCTAGCAATACAAAAAATGCAGCGGGAGCCCATATATATTTTATTTAATTATTTATTTAAATAACTAAAAACAAAATGGGCTTCCCTGTATTTTGATTGCTGGACATCACAGTGCTGTAAAAATAAATCTTTAATGACGTAGCGCTTCGCGGTATTTTTGATTCTCAGCGCAGATAAAGCAGACAGCTATGGGTTGCCACCCCCATCTGCCTGCCGTTACCTTGGTTGGCAATCAAAATACAGGGAAACCCATTAATTTTTTCTATTTAAAAAATAGTTAAAAAAAAAATGACGTTGGGTCCCCCCATTTTTGATAGCCAGCTAGGGTAAAGCAGACGGCTGTAGCCTGAAAACCACAGCTGGCAGCTTTACCGTGGTTGGGGATCCAATGTGGAGGTCCCCTCAGGCTCTTTTTTATAATTATTTTATAAATATTAATAATTACACAATAAAAGTAGGGTCCCCCCCAAATTGGATCACCAGCCAAGGTAAAGCGGACAGCTGTGGTCTGGTATTCTCAGGGTGGGAAGGTCCATAGTTATTGGGCCTTCACAGCCTAAAAATAGCAGGCCGCAGGCACCCCAGACGTGGCGCATCCACTAGATGCGCCAATCCTGGCGCTTCACCCCAGCTCATCCCGTGCACTGGTGCAGTGGCAAACAGGGTAATAAATCGGGTTGATACTAGCTGTAAAGTCACCTGAGATCAAGCCCAGTAGTTTGTGATGTCATGGCGTCTATTAGATACCCAACATCATAAACTGTCAGTACTAACAACAAAAAAAAATCGACAAAAGAAATTTATTTGGAAAAACAGTCCCCAAAACATTTCCTCTTTCACCAATTTATTGTAAGAAAAAAAATAAAGGGGTCCCACGACGACTCTGGACCGTCTAGAATATGGGGGGGAGACACTCAGGGAACGTATCCCCCATTTTCTAGGAGTGCGGACCCTTCATGTGAGGAGTGTGGGTGCAATGAATCTGCACTCACTCTCCCCGGGTCCACAGCAGCAGAGTCCATGTCGTAATAGTTGCTACCAAAGCTGCAATGCCCTGCTCATGAGGTAAGGGCATGCCTAATCAGGAGAACTACTGTAGAGGAAGCTCTGCTCACTGGTATATAGGTGCTCAGAGGTAATAATAGATAAAATTAGTGAGTAACCTCGGCACTCTAAATCTCCCAGACTAAGTCAGTAAGTCACAACGGATAGTAATGCAAAATCACTCTTTATTGGTTCGTATTAAGAAAAAAAAAATTTTCATAAGCATATATATTTTTGTCCAAAACAAGTTACAAATGATGTTTCGGCCTGAGCCTTCGTCAGATTGGACTTATCTGCATGTAATCATGAAAAATGACAATAATCAGTATCACATAAGAGTGAGAGAACAATAACATAAACTCGAACAATGTAGAGGTACAATTGGGATGCAGCAAAAAAATTGCAACGCAGCAAGAAATGAAACACATGATACAAATGTCATAATACAGTACAAGGACAATATAGTAATGACAAATATGGGGTCAGAGTAGACTTAGACAGCTCTGGTACGAAAGAGATGTCAATCATAAAGTAACATGTGCAGTAGGTGTAGAGCTACACTATGCATGGCAGAGCTAATGGGTAGACCGACCATAGAAAAAGAACGGAGAAAAAGTGGAGAAAAAGTGGAGAAAAAGTGGAGAAAAAGTGGAGAAAAAGTGGAGAAAAAATGTAGAAAAAGTGGAGAAAAAATGTAGAAAAAGTGGAGAAAAAATGTAGAAAAAGTGGAGAAAAAATGTAGAAAAAGTGGCGAAAAAGTGGCGAAAAAGTGGCGAAAAAGTGGAGAAAAAATGGAGAAGTAGTGGAGAAGAAGTGGAGAAAAAATGTAGAAAAAGTGGAGAAAAAATGGAGAAAAAATGGAGAAAAAGTGGAGAAGAAGTGGAGAAGTGGAGAAGTGGAGAAAAAGTGGAGAAAAAGTGGAGAAAAAGTGGAGAAGTGGAGAAGAAGTGTTTGTTCATGCCAGATGGGAGATAAATAATTTTTTACCGGCGCTGTCATTTACTGTAACGTGATCATCGGTGTACGGTGTATACCTGTGATCACGTGAGCGGGGACCGGAAAAACCGTCCTGAATCATGATCTCCAGGGTCTCAGCTAGCCCTGAAACCCCGGAGATTTTCTGACGCCGGGGGGCGTTATTCACTTATTTCTGCCTGCTGTTTATAAATGGCAGATCAGAATAAGGCTACATTAACACGACCGATCCATTTTTGCGGTCTGCAAAAAACAGTCCGTTTTTTTTCACGGGTGCATCCGTGTGGCATCCGTTTCCGTTCCGTAGACGGTCCGTATGTCATCTGTTTGTCATCCGTGTGCCTTCCGTTTTTTTTGTGTACTGCAAAAAAACTGAAGGAGGGTAAATGCATAAATTTACTCAGGATCCATAGCTTCATCCTACATGAGGCGGTCACATGTTCACTCCAGTGCCATTTTCTACTGCTTTCCACAGCGTAGAGCGCTCTGGTGATTTTCTTGTGCTTGTGCACTTCATATCAGTCTTTTCTGTCATTATAATGGCAGAAAGACACATAATGTCCCACTCTCCTGCATTTTGTAATTTTGCACCCTTTGGTGCCTTTCATGTGGCACTAAGGGGTGCTTAGCTTTGTATTTAGCCAAAAAAATGAAAAAAAAAATGACGTGGGGCTCCCCCTATTTTTGATAGCCAGCTAGGGTAAAGTAGACGGCTGCAGCCTGCAGACCACAGCTGGCAACCTCACCTTGGCTGGTAATCCAAAACTGAGGGCACCCCACGCTGTTATTTTAAATTAAATAAATAATTAAAAAAAAAAAAACGTAGTGGTCCCCCCAAAATTGGATCACCAGCCAAGGTAAAGCAGACAGCTGGGGTCTGATATTCTCAGACTAGGGAGGTCCATGGTTATTGGTTATCTCCCCAGCCTATAAATAGCAGGCCGCAGCCGCCCCAGAAGTGGCGCATCCATTAGATGCACCAATCCTGGTGCTTCGCCCCAGCTCATCCCGCGCCATGGTGCGGTGGCAAATGGGGTAATATATGGGGTTAATACCAGATGTGTAATGTCACCTGGCATCAAGCCCTGGGGTTGGTGAGGTCAGGCGTCTATCAGATACCCGACATCACCAACCCAGTCAGTAATAAAAAAAAATAGACGACAAACACATTTTTATTTGAAAAAACACTCCCCAAAACATTCCCTCTTTAACCAATTTATTAGAAAGAAAAACAAATCCAGGTCTGGTGTAATCCAAGGGGTTGCCATGACGATCCACACTGTCCCAGTCAATGAAGAGCAGAATGTTCCCCATTGGCTGGGAGAGCAATGCAGTGACCTGAGCTAACATCAATGGGTCAGCCCAGGTCACTGCAGGGGATGACGAGTGCTGCTGTCAGCGAGGTACATTACCTGCGCTGATCTCCAGCACACTGACAGCACCTGTCACTGAGTTCAATGACTGCCACCTTCACAGCCAAGTATCGCGAGAGGCCCGTGACGTCACCGCTAGTCAGTCTCGGGTCGGAAGCGAGAGAAGGTGATGTGACAAGCGGCGGCCATGGAGGACAGTGACCGCGCTGAGGTCGGGATGGCGGGACTTCATCACCGCAGGTAAGCCGAGCGGGGCCATGTGTGCAGAGTGTGTGTGTGTGTGTGTGTGTGTACGTGTGTACATACCGCGGGCAGGAGGGGGCGGAGCGAGCTGAGCGGGGAAGTGTGGGCTTCCTGCACGTAACTAGGATAAACATCGGGTTACTAACCAAAGCGCTTTGGTTGGATACCCGATGTTTATCTTGGTTACCAGATTGTGGCAGGCTGCCAGCGATGGCTCCTGCACACTGTAGCTGTAAAAAGCCCTGCTTTTTGCTGCTAGAACCGTTCTCGAACGTATCTAGAACTATCGAATTTTAGCAAAAAAGCTCGAGTTCTAGTTCCATCTAGAAAAGCCCCCAAAATCACTCGAACCGCGCTCAACTCTAGTTAAAAGCCTTGATCAAAATTGTGTCTTCTTAATCAACCTGCAGTGAATGAAAAGACGTGCCTCGCAACTGGTGAAGTTGACTTGGTTTGAGACTGTAAAAGAGGTCTCTCAAATCAGCAGTGGACACCGCGTGTATGCTTCTGACTCCCCTTACACCCAGCATTTAGACAGTGGCAATTGCTTGGTCTCCCATTCCTCAGCGGTGTTCACCGCTCTCTCTCTCCTGCACTCTTATTTCCATTGCCTTCCACTAGTGCATAGTTTTTTTCCAGTACACATCCTTCTGTGCTGGATCTAATATGACTTTTGGATATTGATGTACGAGAGGCTGCTAATAAGTCTTTGACTTTGTGATCATTTTTTGTTTCTATGGTAATGAATGTTCACATGAAAGCCTTATGTGTCTAATACATGTTTTCAACATTTTCTGTTTGTTGCTTATGGCAACAGTGTTCTACGCACGCGGGAAAACAAAATGGTGGAGTCAAATGCGAAATTCATAGCAACTGAGAGTAGAGGAGTGATAAAATTCTTGTTTCTAGAAGGAAAGTCCGCGAAGGATATTCATGGTGATATGTCGCAGACATTGGGGGATCAATGCCCTTCGTATTCCACAGTTAAGAACTGGGTTGCCAAATTTAAAATGGGCCACTTCAGCATCAATGATGAGGAACGTCCTGGATGAGCGAGAGTCGTTGTTGTCGGAGATCGTCGATGCTGTGCACAACCTCATACTGGAGAATCCACAAATTTCACCTTAAGCAATAGCAGACATCATGGGGATTTCTAGTGAACGTGTTTGTGTCATTATCCATGAACATTTGGACATGAGGAAGCTATCTGCAAAGTGGGTCCCCAAATGTTTGACAACAGATCAGAGAAGCATGCGAGTGAAAACTTCTTGGTCCATTTGTCAGCGTTTCCGGATTTATAAAAACGTTCTGAATAGACCAGTCACTATGGATGAGACCTGGATTTATTTGTATGACCCTGAAAATAAGGAGTAGTCAAAAGAGTGGAGGCACAGTGGTTCTCCTCGTCCAAAGAAGTTCAGGGTAAAAAAAATCAGCCACTAAGGTGATGGCGTCTGTGTTCTGGGATAAGGAGGGTGTGCTACTAGTGCACTACCTTCAAAAGGGTTCCACCATCAATGCAAGGTATTACATTGAACTTTTGGACCAATTGAAAGCAGCTCTGAAGGCCAAAAGGCAAGGCAAGCTGTCCAAAGGAATCTTGTTTCTGCAAGACAACGCCTCCGCTCACACTGCACAAACGACCACGGCAAAACTGGCAGAGCTGGGCTTCCAGCTGGTTTATCACCCGCCTTATTCACCAGATCTAGCTCCCTCTGACTATCATTTGTTTCCAGACCTGAAGAAACACCTCAAGGGTACCAAGTTTTACACCAGTTTTTAAGCCATGGCTGCTACAGATGCCTTGTATGAGGCACAACCGAAATCCTTTTTTGCTAGGTTTCCAGAACTTGGAATACCGATGTAAGAAGTGTGTTGACATCAGTTGAGAGTATGTGGAATAAATATGAAGTTTTATCATCCTATCTCGTTTAATTCTGGGTAAAGCCAAAGACTTATCAGCAGCCCCTCGTACAAGCGACAAACATCATGTGCACTCCTGAGCGTTTCTCTGCCTATATGTTCTAATTAACCCTTTTTGGCAGCTACTATTGCCATTATTTTACAATACTCTTTGGGGATGAGTAGCCAATTCTGCCCATTACCTTATATTTACATTTTATAAGACATTCAGTTGTCATTAAGTTAGTTCCCTTTTCTCTGCATTTATTTGCTGAGAGTATATCATTCATTGTTCTGGCTCTACATTTTACTTTTGATCATTCAGTTTTATTCTCTTCTTGTCTATATACACACAGATAGTTTATACTGATGAAGGTCAACATTTTGACCGAAATGTCTTTTTTTGATTGAACTATTTGCTGTTGTGAATAAAACCATCTATTTTTTCATCAATTGGAGAGCCTGGCTCAGTTATATTATTACTTATGGAGTTGGACCCTACTAGAGCACCCGCTTTCTATCAGAAGTGCAGAGTTTTCTATCATTGGAGACCAGTGCTGTGTGTAGGGTGCACCAGTAGAAGTGACTTTTTTTTAGCATGCTTGACTTCAAGGGCAATACAAAAAGCTCACTTGCTCACAAGCATACAAATGTGATCATCAACAAATGAGCAAACAAGGTCATGTTGATTTGGTGATTAGACTAACTAGATATTGAAATACAATTTTTGGAGAACTTTGTGGTTGATTGTTCCCATTTTTCATAGAAGTTAACTTAGGGGTACTTTGCACGCTGCGACATCGCTAGCCGATGCTAGCGATGTCGAGTGCGATAGTCCCCGCCCCCATTGCACATGCGATATCTTGTGATAGCTGCCGTAGCGAACATTATCGCTACAGCAGCTTCACACGCACTTACCTGCCCTGTGACGTCGCTCTGGCCGGCGACCCGCCTCCTTCCTACGGGGGCGGGTCAAGTGGCGTCACTGCGACGTCACATGGCAGGCGGCCAATAGAAGCGGAGGGGCGGAGATGAGCGCAACGTAAATATCCCGCCCACCTCCTTCCTTCCGCATTGGCAGTGGAGGCAGGTAAGGAGATGTTCCTCGCTCCTGCTGCTTCACACACAGTGATGTGTGCTGCCACAGGAACGAGGAAAAACATCGTATCTCCTATTGGTGCGACATTATGAAAATGACCGGTGCTACACAGATCACCGATTTTCGACGCTTTTGCGATCGTTTATCGGCGCATCTAGGCTTTACATGTTGCATCGTCGTTACCGGTGCCGGATTTGCGTCACTTTCAATTTGACCCCGACGATATCGCAGTAGCGATATCGCAACGTGCAAAGTACCCCTAAGTTTCAGCATGTGGCATCATTGACTTGACTTTCTTTATGGCTGAGCTGTAAGTTTGCTGAATATGGTTGTCAATGCTATATTTGGAGAATAAATATTAACCTTTAGAATAGCATGATGACCACTTATTACCTCCTAAATCAAAGCTTGACATGTGTTGTGCTTTGCCAGGATGTATCTTGAAGAATTCTCCTGACCTATACATCAATGGGCTCATACACTTTAATGGTCAAATGTATACCACTAAAATACATATGCTAGGATTATGCATCACCAACTGATTTCCAAAACTTGGTACAACTACATACAAAAAAAGCATATATTTTTAATGACAGATGTACACAGCAGTTTTGGGCATTCATTTGCCATTTCTGTCATATGCATAACTTAACATGGTGCTAGCATTGCCTAATTTTATGTATTTCCAAATAGGTAGTTTGTAATCACCTTCATTTACGTTCAATAGCACTTCATATAAGGTAACGTATAGGTAATCTAAGTATTGCTGTGTACATTATCTATATTGTTATCTATATTACTCCATAGTGTAAAGTCCAAACATCTAGGAAATGTTCTTAGGAAATTGCATAAGTAGCCATCCCCTACTATAATATTACCAGTTCCATTCCATTTTAAAGAGGGATTCTATTAACAACTTGCATTTTCATTACTTCACTAATTTCTTACAGGTCGCAGGCTGTTTTACATAAACCTGTAGTCAGGAGGTCAATGACAGGCGGTGGACTACTAACAGGAGAACAACAATGGGAAATCTTCATTTGCCCACAGACAGTAAAGTTAATGATGAAATATTGGTGGTTTCCAAAATTACGTATTAAATATGTCATCTGGTATTTTTGCAATAACCTTATATTTCTTTACATAAAAGCTCCACACATGGAAATTCCCTTTATAACTACATCTCAGAATGTGTTTGAAGCAGAAAATATTGTCTGACATGCATAATTTAAATATACAGTACTGTGCAAAAGTTTTATAGAAATGTGAAAAAAATGTTGCAAAGTAGGAAAGTTTTCAAAAACATAAGTGTTAATAATTTCTTTTTATCAACAAAATATTGCAAAGTGAATAAGCAAATGAGAAATTTAAATCAAATCAATATTTTGTGTCACCATTAGTTCTTCTAGTTACACGTGCGCACAGCTTTTGAAAGGAATTTGTCATGAAGGTTATTCCAAACATTTTGGAGAACCAACTCGAAATCTTCTGTGGATGTAGGCTTGCGTAAAACCTAATGTCTTTTTGTACCGCCCCACGTCAGCAGCCGGGCTGCTCGGATCCGGATCTGCAATGTGGCTCGAGGGGTCTCCGGACCCGGGGGCCTCGCGGACACTTCGAAATAAAAAGGGGGAATGATGGTGTGTGGGGATATGGTATACAGTCTGTGACGCCACCCACGGTGTGTGGTAAAATGGGGTACCACCACTGCTATTGGGGAGCACCCAGGGCATTGGGATGGAAGCTAGTTGTTGTTAACCCTCCGTGGGTAGGGATGTGTGACACCCTGGCAAAACCAGGTAGTCAGAGATAGGCCCCTGCACAACACCCTTCCCTCACTCAGGAAACACACAGCCGACCTGAAACCCTAGTCACCCCCCCTTAGGGAAAGATAGACACACCAGTGGGTGGGACCAGGCGGTTGGACACGCCCACCCAGGGGTCTAGACAGCCCAGGGCGGGAAAACAACGAGTTCTAGTTAGTGCAGTTTGGATTTCGAGTGGAGAGGAGTGTGGGCTGGAGCTAGGTGTAGCTCCAGCAGAGAAAGTTCAAGTTTAACGGTGCCAGGGTAGGAGCCTTGGTGCCTTTGGCTAGGAGGCAGAGGGTGGTCTCCGTCAGCAGGAAACGGGAATATGGCTCGGCAGAACCGAGGTGGACCGAGATAGGGTTGTAGCCCACCGGTGCCGACACGGGGAACAGACCCGCAAACCGGAGCACAAAGGGGGGTACTCGGACCCTGAAGCCAAGACCGGAAACCAGCGGCCTGGTTAATTAACCAATTGAGGCCAGAACTAGAGGTCCTGTCCCACCCAAATTCCCTCATAGAAGACAACAGCCCACCGATAGGGATAAGAGGTCACCACCAGGGCCCATAGATCCCACGGGCCAGCGTCTGCAGGGACGGCTCCTTAGGCCACATCCAGCCGGGAGCGGACTCCTGAGTTCCAGACCAGGCAGTTCACCATACACAAAGTCAGTGCAGAGGAAAAGGACCGAGATCACCAGCCTGAGTGGGGGACCCTGAATGCAACCGGCCGCAGCGGCCGGCTACCAGCACCTTGGTTTACCAAAGACTTGTGTGGTTTATTTACAGTGAGTAACCAAAACGTTCCCCTGTTGTTGCTATAGCCTGCACAAGGACACTGGCCCCGGGGCAACCATCCCTACCCACGGAGGGGTTAACATCCAGCTGCCACTACATCTCCCTCAGGTGCCCCATAACAGCAGCGGTGGTGTCCCACCTCACCACACACCGTGGGTGGCATCACAAACTTAACACGGCCTAGCCCGTACATCTACGTCCCCCTTTTTATTCGGCGTGCCCGCGAGACCCCCGGGTCCAGAGACCCTCGAGCCACATCCCTTAGGAGGTCCAGATCCGAGCACTGGCGACTGCAGGAACGGGGCGGCACAGATGGATGCCCCGGGGCCCAGTGTCTCTGTGCTGAGGATTGTGATTGCAGGGGCCGGCGCAACCGGATGGACCGGGGAATGTTGGTGTACTCACTTTTAAAGAAATCACACAAGTCCGTGGTAAACCAAGGTGCCAGTGGCCGGAGCTCCGCCGCCGGGTGTATTCTGGTCCCTCATCCGGGGTGATGGTTGGTGTCACTTTCCTCTGCACTGTGTTTGTGATGTGGTGAACTTCCCGGTGTGGAACACAGGAGTCTGCTCCCGGTACTTTTGTTGTTAGCCTTACCCACTGACGCTGGCCCTTGGGATCTACCGGGCCCTGGCGGATGCCCTATCCCCCGCGGTTGGCTGTTGTCCGCTTTTGGGACTTTGGTTGGGACAGGACTTATAATCCTGCCCTCAATTGGTTAATTAGCTAGGCCGTTGGTTCCGGTCATGGCTTCAGGGTCCAAGTACCCCCTCTGTGCACGGTTTCCGGTTCGGTTCTCCGGTGTCGGTACCGGCGGGCTCCTACCCTGTCCCAGTCCACTCAGATCTCCGGCAGCCGTCTTCCCATCTCCTGCCAGACACTGACCACCGTCTGCCACCTAGCCAGAACGCCGGGGCTCCAACCCCGACGCCTTTGCTCTCAGACTTTTCTTGCACTTTCTCCTTGCACACTCCTACACCTCTCCACTCCAACATCAGACTTGAACTCTGCCTTTGAACTGAACTTAACTGACTGTTTTCCCGCCCCCGGGTTCTCTAGACCCTTAGATGGGCATTCTCCATCCGCCTGGTCCTGCCCACTGGTGTGCCTGTCCTACCCTGGGGGGGGTGACTAGGGTTTTGTTGGCTGGTGTAACCCTGTGAGGGAAGGTGTTATGCGGGGACCTATTCTATGTGTGACCACCTGGCGGCGCCAGGGCGTCACATTTTCATGTAATCCCTGAGAGACTCAATGATGGTGAGATTAGGCTCTTTGAGGTCCATATTGTCACTTTCAGGGCTCCTTGTTTTCTTTAAGCTGAAGATATTTCTAAAAAGGGAACCTGTCAGCAGGAGTTCACCCACAAACTATTTATTTGCACATGTAGCTCTTTGAAAGACAAGTCCAGCAATATCTTTACATGACCAGTCCATTCCTTTGTTCTTGAGAAATCAGTGTTTGAATTGATATGCAAATAAGGTTGAAGACTAGAGATGTTTAAAGATCTGAAGCCTCTTCGCAGCGCCACCCGTGTTATGCGCCCAGGAACTAGCCACCGCTGCACAGTCTCTCTCCGGGGCAGGTGTTATGTGCAGTCGGGATGGTATTACTCCCCACGGGTGGAGCGGGGTACCCTGGGAGGTTGGTGAGAACGGGGGCGGCAGTCCACGAGAGCGCCGGAGCGCAGGGCGGCGGCAGTTACTCACAGAGTCACCAGGTGCGGGTTCCAGTCACTTTATTTACTGGCTCAGGTGGTATCGCACCCCGGGTGCTGGTCCTCGCCATCAGAGACTTTGGTCGCTTCCTGGGCAGGTCAGAGGCTGAATCCGGTTTGATAACCTGTGACCTCTCTCCTCCATGCACAACTCTGTACTCTCCCCCTGTCCTGGCCCAAACAGCCGGCAGCCTGAGCCTCTCGTGGCTCGGACTCCTATCCCTTTCCCCAGGCTCCCTCTCTGCTGTCGTGCCGTGGCCACCGTGACTAGGGCTCTGTACTTCTCTCTTGTGCTCGGTCCCATTCTCTGGCGACTACTCTCTTCTGGTCCACATTTACAGGTACCGGGTCCCGTCTCTATAGATGTTACTGGCCCCCCAGCTTGGTGGTACTGTCTGCTCAGTGTTACATCTAGACAGCTCTGCTCTGCCTCCCTGAAGGCTTGATAACTTTCCTTTAGGGAGCTGCACACGTCTGCTCTGTCTCCTGTCCAAGCTGTTCTGAGGTAAAGTGACACTGTTTTCTACTCCTAACTGCTCATGCTCCCACCACTTTCCCAAGTTGCTATGGCAACCTGAGCCGGCTAGATTCTGGCTGAGTCACTTCCTGTGTCTGTAGAAACATTATTAACCCTTTCCTAGTGACTGCTTCTCCCTGCTGTATTGTGGTGTGTGCAAAACTTACCAGATTATCGCCTTGACCTGCCAGGGAAGGATATAATGATATACGCTGTAGCGACCAGTCTCAGGGGCACTACACATGTATGTCTGCATACCATATGTCTGCATACTCTGTGTGTGCATCTCTGTGTACCTTATGTGTGCATGTCTGTGTATTCTATGTGTGCATGTCTACATATGTGTATGGGTACTGCATGTATACATGTCTGCATACTGCTTCTGTGCATGTCTGCTTATGTGTGTACATATATGTATACATGTCTGCGTATTGTATGTGTACATGTCTGCATATGGGTCTGTGTATCTGGAATTGTAATCGTATTTATAAGATGTGTATATATAATAGTGTATTGTGGTGTGTAACAACATTCGTATGTTTGGGGCACATGTTCTAAATCTATAAGCACTGGTTCACATCTGTGTCATGGCTTCCCATTTGTCTTTCCTACTTTAGGAACAGACAAGTGAAATTAACCCCTTTGTGCACCTTGACATAACCATGTCATCATAGGAATGTGCTTGTATGGAGCAGGTTAAGGAGCTGAGCTTGTTCCATACCCGGCAGATGTCGACTGTGATACATAGACAGCATCTTCCTGAATACTAAAACAAAATCAGGATATAATTTTTGAAGGTGAAAATAAAGTTTCCAAAAGTTGTTTAAGCTTAGTTCTGTTCCTGTATGTATGTAGTAAGCTCAGTTCTATTTCTGTATCTACACAGTAATCTTGGTTTTATTTCCATATCTATGTAGTGAGCTCAGCTCTGTTCCTGTATCTATGTAGAAAGCTTGGATCTGTTTTTGTATCCTTGCAGTAAGCTATTTTCTGTTTCCGCATCTGTATAGTAAGTTCAGTTCTGTTACTTTCTCTATGTAGTAATCTCGGTTCTTTTCCCGTATCTATATAGTAAGCTTGGTTCTGCTCTTGTATTAATGTAATAAGCACCATTCTGTTCCTGTGTCTATGTAGTAAGCTCTATTTTGTTCCTGTATTCAAGTAGTAAGCTCGGTTCTGTTTTTGTATGTATGCAGTATGCTCTGTTATGTTCCTATATCTATGCAGTAAGCTATGTTCTGTTCCTGTATCTATGTAGTAAGCTCTGTTCTGTTACTTTATCTAGATCGTAAGCTCTGTTCTGTTTCTATATGTATGTAATAAGCTTTGTTCTGTTCCTGTGGCTATGTACTTGTAGTAAGCTCCGTTCTGTTCCTGTATCTATGTAGTAAGCTCTGTTCTGTTCCTGTATCTATGTACTAGCCACTGTTATTTTGAAAGCCCTTTGCCTCTGCTGTTTTAATGTAGATGCCAGAGATAAGAAGGCTAAAAGTGGGCTGCCACAACTTGTGGGCCACTGCTTTGTCAGCCAGCCTCTGATGGGGCATGTGTATGGTCGCCAGTCATAGTCAATAAAATTGACATCTTTTATATGCCAGTTGTGCAGCTCCAATATTGGACCAATATTATTCAATGAGGCAGTTCGAATCTGCAATTTGTTTCTCAGCTCTATTCAGTTTAAGGAAAAAATCAGAGTAAGCTGTGATTAGCCACATACATTGCACAAGACTCACCTATTTACATCTATGAATGCAAAAAAAAAAATCAAATGCTGCACAGACCATCTTAGTGGCATTCAATTTTACAGATACATTACCATTCTGTTGCACAGAATATTGTAAATGGTCCTCTAAATGATTGTACATGAATAAAAGCTGCTGAGAAAAAAAATGCATTGTATATGATGACAAATGAAAAAAGAATTCTCCTACTTTTATTAATGAAAAACAGTCCGATTTTTTTTTAATACACTAGTGTGAGCGTACACTCAAAGTTAACCTTACCGTAGTTTGTGAACTATAACACCCACTTGTTTTTCCCCAAAATTTTGGAGGAAAGTAGGGGGTGTCTTATAGTCTATATGTACCTGGGTATGGCTGGGGGATCACAGCTGAAGGAGCGGGTCACATGAGGCAGGAGCAGGGTCACAGGAAGCAGGAGTCAGCACTGGGGTGAACTCGTGTGCCACCTAATAAAAAAGATAAATATTCACTGCTTCCCACCCCTCTAAGTCAACCCATCACTCGGCACTGAAGCCATGTACAGTGTCCTATGCTACAGAATGGTAATGTATCAATAAAAAACGGATGTTACTAGTTTGAATTTTTCCTCAGGCCGAATACAGCTGAGAAACAAAATCGCATATTCACATTGCACTCGTTAAACCCTAAGGCCAGGGTCACACTAGCCGTATATACTCTCATGTGATAGAATCGGGTTGCTATATGCTATTGACAAGCTCAAACGCTGTTATCGAGTGTGACCTTAGTGTCATTCACTGTGATCCGATTCTCTCGCATTTGCTGAATCGGGGCACAGGTAAGGAGAACGTGGAGAGATTAATCTCTCCATCTTCTCTATTGCCTATTTCGGCCTCGGTGAATATCTGACTGCACTCGGATGTCAGATGTTTCATTCGCACCCATAGAATTGTATAGGTGCGCATGATCCGAGATACACTGCTATTTGCAGCATGCTGCCATTTTTTCTTCAACTCAAGAAAAAAACTCGCAGATCTGACTCGTATCCATTGAATAACATTGGGCCTGATTTTTTTATTATCCGATTGCACTTGTCAGATTCATACACTTGTGTCAACCCCGGCCTTAGGGCTGAATGCGTCCTGCGTCCCCTGCACAATCTATGAAGATTGTGCATGACACACAATCTATGAAGATTGTGCATGACACTCGTGCGCCACAATGCTTTTATGAACGCAGCGATTTGGATGCAAAAATTTTGACCAAATCCGTGCGTTCATAAAATGAGCATGTCAATTAATTTGTGCGCTATGGATGCAGCTCCCGCTCTGTCTATGGGTGGGGGCGGCATCCAGAGTCAATGAAATCGGCTTTTTTTTTTGTACAAAAAAACTGCATCCATTATGCAGTGTTTCTGCAGCGATTTGACGCGCGCATGTGCTGTCAAATCGCTGCAGAATATTCAGCAGTTACGTGCGCATGACCCCTAAAAGTGCAACCAATATACAGCTCTAACTAAAAAACAGTTTGTAGACAGATTGGAGGAGTGGTTCAGCCAAGTACAGAAGCAGGAGCTTACCCCCACAAATTTATGCTATAAAATATAACTGACCAGAAAATTGATATAAACACAGGTGAAAAAATCCTATGGCGGCCGCAGTATACAAACAATTGCAGCTGGTCACTTAGGCTACTGTATAATATATAGGTGGGCAATGAATACTTGTAGATCATCATTTCTCAAACTGTGAGGCTAACCTCACCATGGGGCACTCTCTCATTGGTAAGATGAGGTGCGGCAGGGTAAGGTGAGACTCGGCGGGGTAGGGTGGGTGGGTAGTTTTCATAGAAGTAATGATATTTTTACATAGGCCTCTCAAGGGCTGCAGAATTTCAAGTTTAACAACCTAAATGACTCATTCTGTTCTTATTATGCTGTTATATATAGAGTTCAGGAGAAAAATAAGTGACATTTTTTTCCTTTTAGTAAGCACCAGTACTGATGATCTGGTGGTCCTTGCCTGTCTTTATATACTTTGCTATGGTGAGATGACATGCGGTACATACATGTAATTCTAGCATCACTGAGGTTAATTATTGGCTGCGGCAGTCATTTACACATAGCACCTCACCAGTCTAGGAAATCAGAAAAAAAAATCTGGTAGTATCTTTCAGCATATTTTCTTTTCTTTTATTTTATAATATATCCTGCAGTTTCATTTCTTAAACTCTGATAGAATACCTGTGACATAGCACCACAGACTAATAACCCAATGTCAGGCGTGCCATCTAGTGAGAGAACACTGGCACTGCATCTCAACCATGATCATGAAAAATTACAGAGGAATTGACATGTATTAGGAAATTAAGAAACATACTCTAAATATAAAAATGTAAATTAATTGGATTTAAAAAAATTGATGAAAAAGTAAACAACTTAATTTCGTGCTTTAAACTTTTTTGGGGCTAAAATATTCAGCAAGAAAACCCATTTGGATTCTATTCTCGACATCTACTTAAAGATTGTCCTCTATTTATGAGCCTCCTGAATATTAAAAATATGAGTTCCTCTGCAGGATTTTGTTATGCATTTTACTGTAACAAACCCAAAACAGAAAAAAGCAATCAGACATCCTAATGCAAAAGTGATTCTTTATTAATAATTAGTGGGTATGACAATGGGAATAAAAGTACATTCAAAATGGGTGCACAGACCCCAGATAAAATATATCAAAAAAGGAGGGTGAGTAATGGAGTATCCAATACATTTAGTGTTGATAGTAAATAATCATACCACTCACAAAAGAGAAAAATGATTGGATACATAGTATCAGAAGTTTCAGTAACAACTATATCTCACAAAAGAGAAGTTAATGGTAAATAGTACCAATATGAAAATGATGATATATGAAATATGTGATCCATATCCAAATCCAAATGGTAATCTCAGCTATGTAGCTGTGATCAACAGAAATGAATGAGCGATCAGACTGCTGATCCTTATAGTCCCCTTGGGAGGATTAGAAAAATTAAAAAAACAGTAAAAGGAAAAAAGTTTTAAAAAATTTTTTAAAAAATTGAAAAAAAAACAATAAAAAAAACTAAAAGTTCAAATCCCTTAACTTTCGCCCCACTGAAAATTAAAGGGTAAAAAAAATGAAAAATATACACATATTTGTATCGCTGTGTTCAGAAATGCCCACTCTATCAAAATATAAAATCAATTATTCTGATCCGTAAATGGCAAAAAAATTCGAAACGCCCAAATTATGTTTCTTCTGGTTGCTGCAAATTAGGCGCAAAATGCAATAACAGGCAATTAAAACGTAGCATCTGCACAAAAATGGTACATGTAAAAACGTCAGCTCGAGGCACAAAAAATAAGCTAGCACTGAGCCCCAGATCACGAAAAATGAGAACGCTACAGGTCGCGGATAATGGCGCAAAAAGTGCACCACCTTTTTTGGACAAATTTCTGAATTTTTTTTAACCCCTTAGATAAAAGTAAAGCTATACATTTTTGGTGTCTACGAAATTATACCGACCTGCGGCATCACACCCACACTTCAGTTTTACCAAATAGAGAACACGGTGAATAAAATATCCCAAATACAATCATGCAATTGCACTTTTTCCGCACTTGGAATTGTTTTTGCTGTTTTTCAGTACACTATATAACCTATGGTAAAACTTATGGTTTCATTAAAAGTACAAATCATCCCACAAAACAACAAGTTCTCATATGACAAGATTGATTGAAAAATAAAAAAGTTACAGCTCTTGGAAGAAGGGAAGAAAAAAAAAATTGGATGGGTGAAGGGGTTAAAAAACCTCATTATTACTATGAAATTGTGTGATAATGGGTAGCTGTGCAATTTGTTGTGGAATATTGAGAATTGGTGTTGGTCTTTTGTTTGCACCAATAAGATGAGTTCTAGAAATGGAACTAACTTCTTTTAAAGATTTCTCTAAGGCCGGGGCCACACGGGGACTAATGCTATCCTCGCATGACACTCGGCTCACGCTGGCAGTACAGTAGGAGCTGAGTGTCACTGCGACTGAGGTCCGATCATGTAATCGGACATCAGCTTCTGTGGGCGGGACAGCACTGAGGAGGGGCGGTCCAGTGCTGAGGAGGAGCGGGCCAGCACGGAGGAGGGGCCGGCACAGAGGAGGGGCGATCCAGTGCTGAGGGAGGGGCAGGCCGGTGCTGCGGAGGGGAGGGAGAGATTTATCTCCCTCTCTCCTCCGTAGCCGGTTATTGCCATTCTCGCTCTGCACTCACAGTACACCGGTGTACTGCGAGTGCAGCGCGATCTTTCGCTGTCCCTATAGACTTGAATGGGTGCGAGATAATGAGTCTCGCATTACACCCGCAGCATGCTGCAATTGTTTTCTCTGTCCGATTGGGGCCAAGAAAATAATTGCTCCACGGGTGTTGACACATAGGCTAATATTGGTCCGAGTGAAATGCGATGTCTTAGACGTAACAATTCTGTGTCACAGCCCTTACTGATAAATTGTTTCTTCAGGTGGTCTGCTTCTTCTATACTGCAAGAACAGAGAACTGAGAGTAGAAAAGCTTCAAATCGTCAATTTATTGGTACAAAAATCGTAAGAATAGAAAATACAAGGTCAGAAGACCATAGCAATAATAGGACACAAGAGGGGACAAGATGACAGAGAATAGGCAATAAACACCGTATAACTGCACTTCCAAAAGACTCAATCTCTAACCCCCACACATAGGCCACATGTATCAAAAAGAGTAAGAGAATAAGGGTATCAAAAATAGCCTATATGATATCAGCATATACAGCTTCTAATGAACATGTGAGCCTTGTCCGGAGTAGTATCAAGACAGGCAGGCAGTAATGTTAGAACACATGCATCATGCGCCCCAATTGCTAGAAGTGAAAGGAACCAGAGGTTCATTATGATTAAAAAGATCAAACAAGGGGAAAAACACTAATGCATGTGTACATTACATGAAGACCAACCTGCAGACCTGTATGAACGATGTAATACAGAAGGGCATGCAGATAAATCCGGGGGTGACGGAGAGGGTAAACCCCCAATGCAGGACTCCAACGTACGTTTCACGTTAGTGATGTCTTCGCTTCATCAGGGAGTGATAACAAACGCGGCAGTGCTACTATAAATAGCCCAGCATCCAGGTGATGCGCCTCACCGATCAATCTCGGCGCATGCGCACATCGCACTACACGGACTCGGCACCTCCCACTGGCAGTCATGACCCAACGCATGCGCGGGAGCGGGGGACGCATCACCGTGGCTCCCGCGCATGCGCAAAGGTCAACCAGAGAGAGCCGGGGAGAGCAGAGCCGGCGGTGTGACGCGGGCATGCGCACATCAATAAGAACGCAGAACCCGGAAGTTCAGGCCATATGCTGCAGCAATAACGTATGATACGGGGTAATCATAACAGATAAATAACACTATATATCGGTATATCCCAATAAATGAGCCATATGGTAGATACTCCGCCAGCACACTTGCGCTGGCGGAATATATGCACCACTCGTAGTAGAATACAACAAAGGAGAACAATCGAGTGTATATGCAAATAAATAGTTTATTAAAGAAAAGACACATGCAAAACAGTAGTGAGGCAAAAAATAAACGTTAAAAAACAACTACCACAGTGTCAAGGGGGCATACAATATGATGAAAAGATACCATATCTAGGCCGCCAGTAGCCGTGGGAGAGGTGAACAAATGTAAAGTCCCTGATAGTCGTGGGAGAGTAGGCGGTCACAGGGGAATGGTATCATGACCAGCAAATTTGGTAATATAGCCGTGGGAGAGAGGAATGTGAGTTATGATATCATCCTCTAGTCGTGGAAGAGGAGGACTGATCAAATTTAATAGAAAGGATAATGATAATATTAATAGTAGCTCACCGGTCGGGGTAGATATAGACCACCGGCACCTTATTCAACTGAAAATCCCATTGCGTGAATTCTAACATATATGTTAGTCAGTGCCGGGAGGAATCTAGTCGTGACCTAGGCGAAAAAATAAAAGCATTCACATCGTACCCAACAGCCACAAAACACCAAAAATGCTTGTACTGATTAATAATGTAAAAAATGGATACCATACATCTTTTTTGTGAACATGATGTCCAACAAAGAAAAAAACATACGGTGCAGATGCATACCAGTCGCAGTTTTCACAATATCATATCAAGTATGGTATAAGAACGTATATCCAAAAATAAGCTACTGGCATCAGGCATATAAAAAATTCATCACATAATGCACATACCCAGATGAAGAGAGAAGGGAATCAGCTTCTCTCTTCATCTGGGTATGTGCATTATATGATGAATTTTTTATATGACTGATGCCAGTAGCTTATTTTTGGATATACGTTCTTATACCATACTTGATATGATATTGTGAAAACTGCGACTGGTATGCATCTGCACCGTATGGTTTTTTTCTTTGTTGGACATCATGTTCACAAAAAAGATGTATGGTATCTATTTTTTACATTATTAATCAGTACAAGCATTTTTGGTGTTTTGTGGCTGTTGGGTACGATGTGAATGCTTTTATTTTTTCGCCTGGGTCACAACTAGATTCCTCCCGGCACTGACTAACATATATGTTAGAATTCACGCAATGGGATTTTCAGTTGAATAAGGTGCCGGTGGTCTATATCTACCCCGACCGGTGAGCTACTATTAATATTATCATTATCCTTTCTATTAAATTTGATCAGTCCTCCTCTCCCACGACTAGAGGATGATATCATAACTCACATTCCTCTCTCCCACGGCTATATATTACCAAATTTGCTGGTCATGATACCATTCCCCTGTGACTGCCTACTCTCCCACGACTATCAGGGACTTTACATTTGTTCACCTCTCCCACGGCTACTGGCGGCCTAGATATGGTATCTTTTCATCATATTATATGCCCCCCTTGACACTGTGGTAGTTGTTTTTAACTTTTATTTTTTGCCTCACTACTGTTGTGCGTGTGTCTTTTCTTTAATAAACTATTTATTTGCATATACACTCGATTGTTCTCCTTTGTTGCTGCAGCATATGGCCTGAACTTCCGGGTTCTGCGTTCTTATTGATGTGCGCATGCCCCGCGTCACACCGCCGGCTCTGCTCTCCCCGGCTGTCTCTGGTTGACCTTTGCGCAAGCACGGGAGCCACGGTGACGCGTCCCCGCTCCCGCACATGCGCTGGGTCATGACGACCAGTGGGAGGTGCCGAGTCCGTGTGGTGCGATGTGCGCATGCACCGAGATTGATCGGTGAGTCGCATCAGCTGGACGCTGGGCTATTTATAGTAGCCCTGCCGCCTTTGTCATACACTCCCTGATGAAGTGAAGACATCACTAACGTGAAACATACGTTGGAGTCCTGCATTGGGGGTTTACCCTCCCCGTCACCCCGGATTTATCTGCATGCCCTTCTGTATTACATCGTTCATACAGGTCTGCAGGTTGGTCTTCATGTAATGTACACATGCATTAGTGTCTTCCCCTTGTTTGATCTTTTTAATCATAATGAACCTCTGGTTCCTTTCACTTCTACAATTGGGGCGCATGATGCATGTGTTCTAACATTACTGCCTGCCTGTCTTGATACTACTCCGGACAAGGCTCACATGTTCATTAGAAGCTGTATATGCTGATATCATATAGGCTATTTTTGGTACCCTTATTCTCTTACTCTTTTTGATACATGTGGCCTATGTGTGGGGGTTAGAGATTGAGTCTTTTGGAAGTGCAGTTATACGGTTTTTATTGCCTATTCTCTTTCATCTTGTCCCCTCTTGTGCCCTATTATTGCTATGGTCTTCTGACCTTGTATTTTCTATTCTTACGATTTTTGTACCAATAAATTGATGATTTGAAGCTTTTTTAGTCTCAGTTCTCTGTTCTTGTTATGCTATTGGAGTAGCTCTATAGTAGTGTGGTGATTCTTTGTATGACCCACCCTGCTTTGTTTTTCTGTGCATATGGACCTATTGTGTCTAATCTTACTATCTGTGGTTCCCACAGTTTTTGTCCTCAATAACATGGATTTTAGGGCCCGCGATGATGCCTGGCTCTCCCAACTTAACACGGCACTAGAGGCGGCTGGCAATGTTGGTGACGAGGCTTCCGGTGATGTCGATACGAAAGAGGCGGTGTCTCAGTATAGGGACTTACTGAGACGCCGAACCAAGACGTGGTGGAACAGGGCTTTCCTGGACAAATATATAGCGAAACACCTAATCCCAAGGGGTCTCCGTATTCAGGTGTTCCCCTCCTTCCCTGTCGAGAGTGATTCCTTTAGGGCCAAGTGGGAGGAGTTATCTAGTGCCTGCTCTAGAGGTTATCTGCAGCTTCTAAGTGAATTTAACAGTTCATCTATTGATGAGATGGAAAAGGAAATGGAGGAACTCTTCCAACTGATCAAGTCAAAATTGTCTGTAGAGGCTTTGGCCAAATTTAATAACGATATTGATCTAGAGCTTGGTAAAATGGAGAAGGAGTTGCAAACATTTAAACTAAAAAAATTTCAAAGAGACTTACGTGATCAGCAACTAAATCATGTCTATGGATGGCAACAACCTTCCTATAGATCACGATCAAGATATCGATCTAAGTCTGGAGCACGTTCTCGGTCTACCTCTATAGTGTCCGGTCTCTCTGCTGATGAATCTGGGCGTTCTGGGCGTTCAAATTTAAAGGGGTTGTCTGACATAACAAAAATTTTTGAGTTTAAGCTAATCTGCTCTGTATTGTCATATTAATCACCCCTACATTGTTATTTTTTGTTTTCTAGCTTTTGTTCCTCTTGAATTCACCCTTTATTCTCTGCAGCTTCTTGTTTACATTCAGCTCCAGCAAACTGACCACTTCCTGTGCTGAACCTCCCAGTCACAGCTGGCACCGCCCAGCCTCAGTGTCCAGCCCCACCCCAGTGTCCAGCCCCACCCTCTGCCCGCCCCCTGCACACACATTCCCTGTCAGTATATTCTGCCCCAGCACCTGACCTGTTATCACTACAGCATTGCAAATAACAGCCCCACATCAAGCTCTGCACCCCACACCACATCAGGCTCTGCACTCCACACCACATCAGGCTCTGCACCCCACACCACACCGGGCTCTGCACCGCATACACACACATCAGGCTGTGCACTGCATACACACACATCAGGCTGTGCACCGCACACACACACACACACACACACATCAGGCTGTGTACCGCATACACACACACACACACACATCGGGCTGTGCACCGCATACACACACACACACACATCTGGCTGTGCACCGCATACACACACACATACATACACACACACACAGGGCTGTGCACCGCATACACACACACATACATACACACACACACATCGGGCTGTGCACCGCATACACACACACATACATATACACACAAACACACATCGGGCTGTGCACCGCATACACACACACACACATCGGGCTGTGCACCGCATACACACACACATACATACACACACACACACACAGGGCTGTGCACCGCATACACACACACACACACAGGGCTGTGCACCGCATACACACATACACACACACACACATCGGGCTGTGCACCGCATACACACACACATACATACACACACACACACACACACGCACATCGGGCTGTGCACCGCATACACACACATACATACACACACACACATCGGGCTGTGCACCGCATACACACACACATACATACACACACACACACACACACCGGGCTGTGCACCGCATACACACACACACACATCGGGCTGTGCACCGACTCCCCCCCCATAGGGAGTACATACTCACCCTTCCTCGGTCCACGCCGCTCCTACACGTTCGCGCGCTGTCTGTGCTCTGGCCATATCAGCACAGTAGTGACATCACCGCTGTGCTGAAGAGAGCTCAGACAGCGTGCAGTGATGAAAAGCAGCGCAACGCTCCCTCTCATCAGCGCTTTCAAATATACCGGCATCGGTGATCTGTGATGCCGGTATATTTGAATGTGTGATCCTGAGCAGGGGGCCCGGTGCTGGCACTGACACAGACCCCACAGCAGTGCAGGGGGTGCTTGTGGGCAGAGTACGGGGTGCGGGGGAATGTGTGGGAGGGTGCAGGGAAGGGGGCAGTGACTCCTCGCACTGTACAGCCCAGCAGGGAGGCGACATGCTGTTTCCAGATTTGCATGTCAACATGGCCCTGCCCATGTTCACATGAAATGACCGGAAGCAGCAAAATCGCGGCAGGAGCGGTCACATGACTGCTCTGAGCCGGGGGAGAGGGGCTGACAGCAGGGCAGGTAAGTGGTCTCTATCTACTTACCTGCCCCAATGTAGCCCAATAGGGAAATAATAAAAAAAAGCAAATTAAGCCAGATAACCCCTTTAAACTCTAAATCTGACCCTATACCAACTGGTATGACAAAAAGATTGAAGGCTACCATGCAGGCTCCGCATAAGACATCTAAAAAGGTTAGCAGAGCACTGCAGATAATTAATCTATCTGTACATGCACTGTCAGAGGCTCAGGTTGAAGTTCTCTCCATGGGCCTCTCTTTCTCCCCGACTAATTCTTTTGATTTTTTTACAGCCATGAAGGATTTGTTTTTATTTTCCCGTAAGTTGGTGCTCAAAAAACTCCACACTCGTGATGCACCAACATTTGGCTTGGATAGTCGTGCGGAGAGGGAGGCCATAGCGATTCTGGAGGAACTCCAATCTGAGCAACAACAACCCCCCGACAGTGCCGGTATATTTCCATCTTGCATCATGCCTAGGTCAATCAGGTTTCCCCCCTTGTCGCTGTGTCCGTCCGTAGATATTTTTACCAAGTTGGTTGTTGACGACTTTACACAACTGTCGTCAAGAAGGTATAATGACAATCTTACGTTCCAACAGAGGACTGCCCTCAAGCAACTGGAGGGATGGAAGGACGTGCTTTTTAAACCTGCGGACAAGGAGGGAAACATTGTAATATGGCCCATTGATAAATATGAAAAAGAGGCCTTCCGTCAGTTGAGGGACAAGGACACCTATAAAAGGCTTATAAAATAGTAAGGTCCGGCTCAATCTTAGAAATAAATCAGGTGCTCGGAAAAAGAAAGAGTCCAGCAAGAAAAAATCCAACACACTATTAAATGAATGGCAATGGTGTTTTTTCTAAGAATTTTTATTGTGTTTTTCTTGTGAGGATATCAAAAAAACTTTACAAGTCCAACGTTTCTGCCACAATTTTGGCTTTCTTCAAGGACTGTGATATACAGAAACAACATAAAGAACAAATTATAATACGGCAAAGCAATGTACATTGTTCCATCACAATGGTAGTGTTTACAAATAGTACCATAAAAAGTGGAGAGAAAAACAGGGATTACAAAAAGTTTGTACAAGATAACACAATGTAGATAGGTCGATATGTTGAAAGATAAATGTACAAAACCTATTTCACAAAGGTGAAGATATGTTTATGTGTCGCCCTGGGCAAGCCAGGGGACACAGGTCACAACACCACCACACCCCACACTCCAGGTAGGCACATCACAGCTAACCAGAAATCCTTGTTGCCTTCCTCCAGAGGGTGATGATGCACACCAGGGGGTGGGCCAGGCGGTTGGCTCTGCCCACCAAGGAGCTCACAGCACTGGAGGCAGGAAGTAACCAGGCAGATAGCCCAGGCAGGGCAAGTGTGAGGAGTTAAGGAGTAGTCTAGACAGGGCAAAAGTAAACAACTAAGTGAAAGTGAAGGAAGGAAAGTAGTAAAGGAGGAAAAGCAAGTAAAGTGACAGAAGAGAAAGACAGCCTGAAGGGTCCAGCTTGGTGAGGGCCAGAACAGCAAGGTCAGCAACGGCGGTGACTGTCTGGAGGGGGACAGTTTAGAAGTTCCTGGAAGGACCCCGTTGGCTGTGTGCCCGGTGGTCTGGAGCAGTGTTCCGAAGAACAGTCAGCACCAGGGCAGGGGCCTCTCGGACCCCGGCAAGGCTAGGAGTCGCCAGATTTGCCAAATCCGTCAGTGACGGGGACGCAGATCCCCCAACAACCAAGTCCCGATTGAAGGCAACAGCCCAACCCGTATTGGAGAGACACCGCCACCGCCACGGCACAAGTTTCTCAGGGCCAGCGCCTGCGGGCAAAGTGTAGAGCTCCTCCGGCCCAGATTGCAGCCGGGGAGCGAGTAACCGGAGGGAATCCACCGCTACCATCAGTCAACACAGGTGCAAGGAAGAGAGACATCACCGTCACCTACCGGGAGTGCAGGTGCAGCCGTCTGTGGGACCGTCCTACCAGCCGTTGGTTTACCGTACAAACTGTGTCCGTGTGTCAGGCTGAGTGAGTACCATAGTGCCGCAAGACACAGCGCTGCCCCCGCGTCCCTGCGCCCTCCAGGCCCTACACTTTACATCTCATCACCGGGCCCCGGGATCACCAACCCCTACCCACGGAGGGGCAACACAACACCTGGCTGCTCCGCATCACCATCCCCGGGACCCCCACACTGAGCAGCGGTGGTGCAATCACCACAACCGTGGGTGGCGTCACGAACTATAACAATCCCCACACCCAACAAACACCCCCTTTCACTCACGGGCGAGGAGTGTCGCTCGAGAAACCCCGGGATCCGGCCCACAGCTCGAGCCACCAGGAGCAGCTGCCGGACCCGAGCAGAAGGGGTGAGCGCGGTGTGCTGACACCCTCCTCCCCGCCCGCGACATTTATACTATACAACAAGGAGGAGTCATGAATGTATGAAACACAAATCTTAGTAAGTTGTAGGAAATTGTGTGTCATATGAAACGACCTGTAGCGTTAATCTAGAGTTTCACCACTCCTAAGGAGCCTGGCGTCAAAGGTGATAAGTAACATATATGGAGACAAAAGTCCTCTGGAGAAATGGTCATATGACTACCAACTGAATAAATCAGTATGATAATAAGTGTCAAGTATAGATACCTTAGTATCCTCGTATGAATATATTGAGTTCATATAGTTCTCCCATTCACTCTATATCTGAACTGTATGACAAATGGTACATGAATTAATGTTAAACAAAGTCCCATATTTGGGAATTCCATGTTAAAGAAAAAAAGGAACATGATCAGGTGGTATAATACAAGTTTATTTCTAGAGGGTACCCTACCGATATAGCCAATAATTCCAGGTCTCGCCACTCACACACTACACGGAGTAAGGCCCCCAGAGTAGCTTGTGTCAATACTTACCATCCTTTTTCACCACAAAAATATTGTCTTAAGACATTGGCCCCTCCTAAGTACGGCTTACCCATCCATACAGGAATTCTCGGAACCCCTTCTATTTTGCAATAAACGACCCAAAAACCTGAAAGACAGTCTGGTCCGGGCAGATGTAGGCTCGGACAAAATTCTTCCGCGGCAAACATTTCTTAGTACCCCCAAAAAGGGTAACTTTCCTTGCTTACGGTGCTTGCAATGTAACAATCTCACCCGTGGGGACTCTTTTACCCACTCCCTTTCTGGAAAAGTTTTTCCCATACGCGAATTTTTCACATGTGATTCTACATACGTTATTTATCTGATTAAATACCCCTGTGGTCTCGGATATGTTGGGGAGACTACCCAACATATCCGAGACCGCATTAGCAAGCACAAATCCACCATACGTTGCAAGCAAACGTTACTCCCCATTCCACACCACTTCATTTCCCAGAATCATACAATAGCCCACCTCAGGTATCAAATAATTGAGCATGTACCCCCCATTAGGCGAGGTGGCAATAGAATCCAGAAGCTGAAAGAAAGAGAGGCCTATTGGATTCATACTTTGAGGACCCTCGAACCTAGGGGCCTTAACAGGGAATATGAGGTGTTTCATTAAATAATATTTGTCAAATTCTGTATTTTAATCTGTTGGTCTTTTTGGTCTCTTATCCGTTCTCTACAGACACAGATTGAAATTCTTGATAGGTGGTATATGATATATTATAACTACCACACAATCTTATATGTGTATAGTGGCTATATTACCAAATGAAACTATACAAACAATATTACACATTCTAAAATTTAATTCTTTTGTCCTTAGGCTTCGCTTCCCACTTGACTCTGCATATGTCTGGCACCAAAGTGATTCACGAACCCACAGCCTTGCACCGATCACGGACCATCTATTGGCACAATCAGCATGATGCACCATCCCCTGCATGGATCAGATCACCTTCTCCAGATTTCTATTACATGGGGATCTGCCTTCTGCGCATGCGCCGCCCGGGTATCTGGCGGGGCGTGCACGTGGTGCACTCCCATCCATAGCACTCCCATCCATAGCACGGCCTCCACTGATGCTGTGAGTGGACTGCCTGCTGTGCATGAGCCGCCTGGGGGACCGGGCGACGCATGCGCGGGATGCGTCCCTTGCAGCACCTGTATGTCTTTAAGTATCTATGTCTTCCAGTTTTCTCGATGTGGGTGGTTTGCCTTCTGCGCGATGTGCGTCCCCTACAGCGTCATCACCTTGACACTGGGGATCGTTGGTACTGTCTTCTGCGCATGCGCTGCCTACGTTACCAGCGGCGCATGCGCGGGATGCGTCCCACGCCTCGTTTTCACATGGCTCACAACCAGGAAATAGACATTTGGGTGGCATGCCCATACACTATAATAAACGCAGCGTAGCCTAACACACCTGTCACTCCCAGGCACCTCCAGACCCTTACACCACGAGGAGCACCTATAAAGGTATGCATATTAATTAGGAACCTTAGCAGGATGATAGAATATCACGGTATGCCATTAGGCTTCTGATCTTCTCTTTAATCTTATACCCCAGGTCTCAGAGAATACACTAGAGGGTATTTCCTGTTAATTGCACCCATGGGGTAAGCATCACCTTGTATTGACCTCATGACCTTCACTGGGATCCTCCTAACTGTGTATTTACCCCTCTGCTCATTGCATACCCTTCGCTTGTGTTCCCTCTATCCCTCCTTTTTTATACAGGTGTTCATGTTTACATACCTGACTGGGTTTTTCTCATTACTTTACAAGCATGTCCCTGATCTGAAATAGGTGATGATAACCAGTTTACTCTTTCATACACATCAGTTGGTAATATGGCACTTGACCTGTCCTATGTCTAAATGATACCTATTGTAACACTGTATGTTAGACTGCAAGTTGTACAGGTTGGAGGTAACAGATTGCCTAGCACCTAGGACATCCCAAAAAAACTCAGTCCCTCCTACATAAGATGAAGGCCCAGGTGACTCTGTGAGTCCTGTCTTCTAAGGACTGTTTGGTAAATACCATCATTTTTTCATTTTTTATTGTATTATACCACCTGATCATGTTCCTTTTTTTCTTTAACATGGAATTCCCAAATATGGGACTTTATTTAACATTAATTCATGTACCATTTGTCATACAGTTCAGATATAGAGTGAATGGGAGAACCATTTGAACTCAATATATTCATACGAGGATACTAAGGTATCTATACTTGACACTTATTATCATACTGATTTATTCAGTTGGTAGTCATATGACCATTTCTCCAGAGGACTGTTGTCTCCATATATGTTACTTATCACCTTTGACTCCAGGCTCCTTAGGAGTGGTGAAACTCTAGATTAACGCTTCAGGTCGTTTCATATGACACACAATTTCCTACAACTTCCTAAGATTTGTGTTTCATACATTCATGACTCCTCCTTGTTGTATAGTATAAACATATCTTCACCTTTGTGAAATAGGTTTTGTACATTTATCTTTCAACATATCGACCTATCTACATTGTGTTATCTTGTACAAACTTTTTGTAATCCCTGTTTTTCTCTCCACTTTTTATGGTACTATTTGTAAACACTACCATTGTGATGGAACAATGTACATTGCTTTGACGTATTATAATTTGTTCTTTATGTTGTTTCTGTATATCACAGTCCTTGAAGAAAGCCAAAATTGTGGCAGAAACGTTGGACTTGTAAAGTTTTTTTGATATCCTCACAAGAAAAACACAATAAAAATTCTTAGAAAAAACACCATTGCCATTCATTTAATAGTGTGCTGGATTTTTTCTTGCTGACCTATAAAAGGCTTGACTTCAATCCTATTAATTCTTTTTCCAGAGATCTTCAGCTGATCCTTGAGCGGGCATTTGATAACGGTCTTATTACAAAGAAGGTTCTGGAGGGACTTTTAGTCAAATACCCTACGGTGCCCACGTTTTATCTGCTCTCCAAGATCCATAAAGATGCCATCGATCCGCCGGGCCGTCCGATTGTGTTTGGGTTGGAGGGAATGTGTGACCCGGTATGTAAATTCATTGATTTCTATCTAAAACCGTTGGTTGAAACACTTCCCTCCTACCTAAAAGACACGGCAGATATAGAGTCATATACACCTGTATCCGCCATGAGGATGGCCTGGCAGCGGTCCACTTCTTCCTCGGGACCTCCGGTCGGGACAGTGAGATGTGTGATTTAATACTCCAGCTGCTCCGCTTTATCCTAACCCATAATTTTTTTACTTTTAAGAACTCGTTTTACCTGCAGCAGCGTGGCACTGCAATGGGTGCGGTCTGTGCGCCCTCGTACGCTAATCTCTTCCTGTGCTATTGGGAGAGATTCATTTTTGGCGACGAGGGTGACCTGGCCGTATCCCATGTGCAGTGCTGGCTCAGGTATTTTGACAACCTTTTGATTTTTTGGAGGGGTACGGTGGAGCAGCTGGATTCATTTATGGGTCGACTTGACATGAATTCTTTCAACATCAAGTTGACTTACAAATATAACACCAAGTGCATCGACTTTTTAGATGTCCTCATTGATGTTGATGATAACAACTTGATTCAAACGGATGTGTTTTGTAAGTCCACATCCGTTAACTCACTTATTCATGCCTCGTCTGCCCATCACACATCTACTATTCGTGTTGTCCCTACCGGACAGTTCCTGAGGATGAGGAGGATTTGCTCCTCGGATGCCAAATTCGAGGACCAAGCTGCCGATCTTATGTCGCGCTTCCAGGAGAGGGGCTATAGCAATCGCAGCATAAAACGTGGGTACCTGAGGGCGAAGAATACTCCTCGATCCAAGCTCCTTCTTTCCAGACAAAAACACTCTTCTGATGGTTCCAGTGTTAGATTTATTACCACCTACAATAGTGAATGGCATAACATGAGAGCCATCCTCAATCAACACTGGCCGGATGGGAAACGTGAGTTTCAAATCAGAGATTACATCTCTTGCGGCACATCTAATGTCATGTACTACGCGGTTTGCGGTTGCTCACTAATTTATATTGGTTTGACATCTCGTGAGCTACGCATCCGTGTTAGAGAGCAAGTGCGTGACATTGCAGCAACCCGGACGGTGAATGATGTTGCCACCCGCGCCATTTTAAAACATATCATGGATGCGACCCTAAATCTTTAATGGTTCGGGGTATTGAAGTCGTCCATGGCGGCATTCGAGGCGGCAATATCAAAAGGAAGCTGGCCCAACGTGAGACCAGATGGATGGTGACTCTTGGCACAGTTGCGCCATCTGGTCTCAATGAGGCCTTAATTTTGCCTCTTTCCTTTGAGGTCACCTTGGGGTTTTTCCCCCCTTTTTAGGGGTTTTTACTGTTTTTACCTTATTATGATAATCTTTTCATATTGTTTATATGTATTTGGTCTTTTTTGACCTGTGTGTGATATTCAGTCATACAACTTTTTTCTTTCCCCTATATCTTATGCGGCGTAGCTATGATTCCAGCCGTCACCCTCATCTTTTGGTCCTGAAATATGATCGCCTTCTACATACTTTTACTTTCAAGCTACATACAGAACTCTGGAACCAGCGCCATGTTTAACTAATGTTTTACAGTATGTATATATTTATATTTATACTGTGATGTATAGTGTTATTTATCTCTTATGATCACCCCGTATCATATGTTATTGCTGCAGCATATGGCCTGAACCTCCGTGTTCTGCGTTCTTATTGATGTGCGCATGCCCGCGTCTCACCACCAGCTCTGCTCTCCCCGGCTGTCTCTGGTTGACCTTTGCGCATTTGCGGGAGCCATGGAGACGCATCCCCGCTCCCGCGCATGCGCTGGGTCATGACGGTCAGTGGGAGGTGCCGAGTCCGTGTGGTGCGATGTGCGCATGCGCCGAGATTGATCGGTGAGGCGCATCAGCTAGGATGCTGGGCTATTTATAGTAGCCCTGCCGCGTTTGTTATTCACTCCCCGATGAAGCGAAGACATCACTAACGTGAAACGTACGTTGGAGTCCTGCATTGGGGGTTTACCCTCCCCGTCACCCCCGGATTTATCTGCATGCCCTTCTGTATTACATTGTTCATACAGGTCTGCAGGTTGGTCTTCATGTAATGTACACATGCATTAGTGTTTTCCCCCTTGTTTGATCTTTTTAATCATAATGAACCTCTGGTTCCTTTCACTTCTACAATTGGGGCGCATGATGCATGTGTTCTAACATTACTGCCTGCCTGTCTTGATACTACTCCGGACAAGGCTCACATGTTCATTAGAAGCTGTATATGCTGATATCATATAGGCTATTTTTGATACCCTTATTCTCTTACTCTCTTTGATACATGTGGCCTATGTGTGGGGGTTAGAGATTGAGTCTTTTGGAAGTGCAGTTATACGGTGTTTATTGCCTATTCTCTGTCATCTTGTCCCCTCTTGTGCCCTATTATTGCTATGGTCTTCTGACCTTGTATTTTCTATTCTTACGATTTTTGTACCAATAAATTGACGCTTTGAAGCTTTTCTACTCTCAGTTCTCTGTTCTTGTTAGGTTATTGGAGTAGCTCTATAGTAGTGTGGTGATTCTTTGTATGACCCACCCTGCTTTGTTTTTCTGTGCATATGGACCTATTGTGTCTATTCTTCTATACTGCGTGGGTACAGTTGCGACAAAGGTGCGAGAATTGTACCTTAGGGATATTAGGAAGCCATGAGGGTAAATGACAACTGAACATATGAATAAAACTAAACTGAGGTCACCTTTTTTCTAAAACCTTTAGTGGCAAGTTTGTTCCCATCTACAAAAATAGTAAAATCTAACAAATTGACATTATTTGTACTAACTGTAGGGGGAATTTTAAAGTTAAATTTAGCTCAACCAAAAAAGAAGTCAGGTTACCCTGGGTGCTGTCCCAAATAAAAATGATGTTGTCAATGAAGCAACAAATTAAAATAAAGCCTTTCTGTAGTTTGCGATCGTAAACGGCATCACTTGAAAATATGGACACCACTGAAAGTATGGAACATCCGTTATCCAATAAGTATTCACAACTATCCACATTAAAGGAAAAACCTGACATTTCCAACTCAAATGATACACTAATTACCACTACCATCGCAGCTAAAACCATTACTCTCAAATCTGGTAATTCTTGGAATAAGTATCCTATATTATATAGTAACGTAAATAGAAAAAGAGTAAATATCTACACTTCCAACCATCCAAAGAAAATGGGAAGTACCAATACTGACACCAAACCAAAAGCAAATTTACACAGACTAATTCCATTCCCACTGTGCTTCTTTGTAACACTGCGTAAACTGACCTGCAACAGGAGTTTACAAGCCACAGCATGTCAATTTATTCTTGCGGAGACCCTAGTATTCTAAGCTGGGGAACACAGAGAAAATACGCTACGTCATCATACCTCCCAACTTTTGAAGTGTAGAAAGAGGGACAAAGTATGCAGCGCGTGCAGCTCAACAATTTTGACCACGCCCCTAGCCACACCCCAAGCCACACCCATTTGGCAGTGAGGAATGTTCAGCAGATTCCCCAGACTGTTCATTCAATCATAGTTGTATCAGCCAGAACTTTTTCATATTTATATAAGCGTCACTATATGATATGTTGTTTTTTTGTGTCTATAAGGCCCGTTTCACACGTCAGTGAAAAACACTGACGTTTTTCACTGGCGTGTAAAACACGCACATGTCCCTCTGTGTGCCGTGAATCACGGCACACGTGGGTTGTCAAAGTGCAATCCAGGCTCCGATCTCCTTGGCCCGTGATTGCACTTAGAGATTAACTCACCTGTGCGCGCTCCCGCTCTCCTTGGTGTTGATTGCTCCCGTGGTGCAGCATCCGGCCGGCGCTGACCCCCGCAGCAGCTTCTTCCGGGTCGGCTGTGTCGTGCATTATGAATATGCGCGACAATAATGAGCCGGCTCAGAAGCAGCAGGCTGCATGGGCTGCAGAGGACATCGCTGGAGCCGGGTGAGTAAAAATGATTTTTATTTTAAAAGCACGTTTTTTTCTGGCACGTGTCTCACGGATCACACCACTGTGTGGTCCGTGGGACATCAGTGATGCCAGAAAAAAATTGACATGTCTCCGTGCGGCAATCACGGACACGCGTGAACGCTGCACGGAGACATGGTCAGTGAATAATCACTAATGTGTGCGCAGACCCATTCATTATAATGGGTCTGCGTATGTCAGTGATTCTGGTACGTTTAAAAAAAACGCACAAACGTACCAGAATAACTGACATGTGAAACAGGCCTAAGGCTGTGTTCACACGTTGCATAAATCCGGTGTTTTTGTTTTCTACAGGTTTCTACAGCAAATTACACAATAACAATCTTTTCTTATCATTGCATCTTTGCTGCATTTCTTATTCCTTTTCCCCATTTTTCTTGCGCAGATTTGAAGCCGCGTTTTTAGGTGTTTTTCTAGTACAGAAAAGCTTGGATTCTGCACTCAGTATCTGCAGTTTTCTCGATGCTTTTTTTTTAAGATCCACATAGAAACCCATAGAGAAAAAAAAAGGAACCAAATCCACAGAGTTCAGCGGCATCTTTTTATGAAATCTCATCCACTTTGCTTGGACAATTAAACATAGCAGAATTTGTGTGCAAAAAAAACCCAACATGAACACAGACTAAATGTCCGAGCAAAGAGGATGATACGACATGAAATCTCCGCTCTCGGTGCATCTAAAGATGCTGCTGAACTCTGCAGTTTTTGAGGATTTTTTCTCTATATCTCTCTGTCTGTGTAGGGCGTTGTTTGTGGTTCCCAGTGTGTGTGTGTTGTGCAGTGCGCGTGTGTGTGTGTGTGTTGGGGGGAGGTGTGCACCTCCCATCGTGCTCCATCCCCCATGCTGCGCACCCCCCATCGTGCTCCATCCCCCATGCAGCGCACTCCCCATCGTGCTGCATCCCCCATGCTGCGCATTCCCAAACGTGCTCCATCCGCCATGCTGCGCACTCCCAAACATGGTCCATCCGCCATGCTGCGCACTCCCAAACGTGCTCCATCTGCCATACTGCGCACTCCCCATCGTGCTGCATCCCCCATGCTGCGCACTCCCAAACGTGCTCCATCCGCCATGCTGCGCACTCCCTATCGTGCTCTATCCGCCGTGCTGCACACTCCCAAACGTGCTCCATCCGCCATGCTGCGCACTCCCAAACGTGCTCCATCCGCCATGCTGCGCACCCCCCATCATGCTCCATCCGCCATGCTGCGCACTCGCAAACGTGCTCCACCCGCCATGCTGCGCACTCCCAAACGTGCTCCATCCGCCATGCTGCGCACTCTCAAACGTGCTCCATCCGCCATGCTGCGCACTCCCAAACGTGGTCCATCCGCCATGCTGCGCACTCCCAAATGTGCTCCATCCGCCATGCTGCGCACTCCCCAACGTGCTCCATCTGCCATACTGCGCACTCCCAAACGTGCTCCATCCGCCATACTGCGCACTCTCCATCGTGCACCATCCGGCATGCTGCGCACTCCCAAACGTGCTCCATCCGCCATGCTGCGCACTTCCAAACGTGCTCCATCCGTCATGCTGCGCACTCCCAAACGTGCTCCATCCGCCATGCTGCGCACTCCCAAACGTGCTCCATCCCTCATGCTGCGCACCCCCCATCGTGCTCCATCCCCCATGCTGCATCAGCCTCTCTGCCCGCAGCATCAGCCTCTCTGCCCGCAGCATCAGCCTCTCTGCCCGCAGCATCAGCCTCTCTGCACACAGCATCAGCCTCTCTCCTCCCAGCATCAGCCTCTCTCCTCCCAGCATCAGCCTCTCTCCTCCCAGCATCAGCCTCTCTCCTCCCAGCCTACCCCAGCCTCAGCCTCCCTCAGCATCAGCCTCTCTTCTCTCAGCCTCCCCCTCCCAGCCTTCCCCAGGATCAGCCTCTCTGATCCCAGCATCAGCCTCTCTCCTCCCAGCATCAGCCTCTCCTCTCTGTCCCCAGCATCAGCCTCTCTCCTCCCAGCCTTCCCCAGCATCAGCCTCTCTCCTCTCAGCCTCTCTCTCTTCCCAGCCTCCCCCAGCATCAGCCTCCCCCAGCATCAGCCTCCCCCAGCATCAGCCTCTCTCCTTCCAGCCTCCCCCAGCATCAGCCTCTCTCCTTCCAGCCTCCCCCAGCATCAGCCTCCCTCTCCCAGCCTTCCCCAGGATCAGCCTCTCTCCTCCCAGCCTCCGTCCTCCCAGCCTCCCCCAGCATCAGCCTCTCTCCTTCCAGCCTCCCCCAGCATCACCCTCTCTCCTTCCAGCCTCCCCCAGCATCAGCCTCCCTCTCCCAGCCTTCCCCAGGATCAGCCTCTCTCCTCCCAGCCTCCGTCCTCCCAGCCTTCCCCAGCATCAGCTTTCCCCTCCCAGCCTCCCTCAGCATCAGCCTTCCCCAGCATCAGCCTCTCTCCTCCCAGCCTCAGCCTCTCTCCTTCCAGCCTCCCCCAGCATCAGCCTCTCTCCTTCCAGCCTCCCTCAGCATCAGCCTCCCCTTCCCAGCCTTCCTCAGGATCAGCCTCTCTCCTCCCAGCCTCCTTCAGCATCAGCCTTCCCCACCCAGTCTCCCCCAGCATCAGCCTCCCACTCCCAGCCTTCCCCAAGATCAGCCTCTCTGCTCCCAGCCTCCTCCAGCACGCCGTGCTCCTCTGCCGACACTCACACACACCCAATCGCATACACTCACACACACAACCGATCGCATACACTCACACACACAACCGATCGCATACACTCACACACACCCGATCGCATACACTCACACCCACCCACCCACACCCGATCGCATACACTCACACACACCCGATCGCATACACTCACACACACCCGATCGCATACACTCACACACACAGACACTGACGAAATCGCACATACGCGCTGATACTCACAACATCCGGAGATACCACATGCTTCTGGCCATGTGATCCTCCGTCAGGTCCTGGAAGGTCACAGCAGCACAGTATCGAGGCCGAGAAGCAAGCGATATCCCCGGATGCTGTGAGTGTGTGGATGCGATGTGATGTGTGTGTGAGGTGTGTGTGAGAGTGAGTGTGATCTGATGTGTGTGTGTGTGCTGTTATGTGTGTGCGTGTGGATCTTCCGCCGCTGCAGGACCTTGATGTGCTGGTAACTATGCTACCATGGTTACCAGCGCATCACGTCCCCCACTCGCACGGGAGCCCACACCAGCATACGGCGGCAAGGCCAGCAATGCGAGGGTAAGTGTCGGCTGGGTTGGCGGCGTACGCTGATGTGGGCTCCCGTTGGGGGGGGGGGTTGTACAATACTCACCTGGGAGCCGTGACCGTGTCAGTTCGGGGAATGCGCGGGAGGGGGGAGGGGGGCAGAGCTAGCGTCCATTGCGTGAGGGGGGCGGGGCGTGGCGTGGCCGAGTTGCCAATGCCTGCAGGGTGCCGGGGCGAGAGGCCAATCTGTGGGGGGGCGAAGCCTGGGCGAGCGGCTGGCCAATCCGTGTGGGGGGGGCGGGGCCATGGCGAGCCCAGCGGCCAATCAGCTTTGTGTCACCGTAAGGACACAATGTCACCGGAAGGACACAATTTTGAAGCATGACAGACAGACAGACAGACAGAATAAGGCAATTATATATATAGATTGCATCATTTTTTGCCATTTACCGATCCCAATAAATAATCTGCTCTCTGTGTTTTTCAGGTTATTATGCTTACAGGGACAGCAAATATGTCCATGTTATTTGCTGATTTGTGAAATTTATTTTTTAAAAAGTGCACTAAAAATTACATTAATTATTGTTTTAGTATTTTTAATAATTTTATTAGAATAATAAAAAAAAATCTCTTTTCCCTCTCCTAGAATACAGGACACAGAGATGCTGCTCTGTACAATGGATCTCTATGTCCTGTGTATTCTGCTGTGAAGTAATTCATCTATATAAAATCCTCTTGCTGATGTCATCAGAGCTTGTGGCTCCACGGCTAGGACAGCTAGGGCTCCTGTGATTTGTTTGAAAGTTGCAGATTTAATTCCAGTTGGGGGAACAATGAAATTATACTTTTGTTTCTTTCAGTCTCCTCCGCTTCGCATATATATGCAATCTGTGAGCGGGTGTCCAGCACACATGCGCACCATTTCTCCTCCACTCTGCTGTGTCTCTATGGGTGGACAGTTTTCTGATTATGTGGTTTGATCAGCACTGGCCGGACATGACGAGGCGGCCAGCGGGCATCACAGCCTGTTAAGGTGACCCATGCATCACTATATGAGTCACTGCATGCCGATTGGCGCTCGCTGATTTAAAAACATATATCCTTCCTTACTTAGCCTTGCCACTTGACAAAGGTGTAGCTGTTATTTATATATGACTATTGTTATATTATCAGTATATTTTTTCCATTTGAGGATCATACATAGGCACTTTTGCATGATTTTAACATTTACACTGTAGTATTCATCTATTTGTACCTGTTCTGAATAAAATTAATTGCATTTATTGGACATCTGATCATTGCTTCCTTTCTTTTTCTCCCGCAGTTGAGGTCAGCTGCACCTGCTTTGTAGACACACCCCCTTGTGCTTAAATAGCCAGGTATCCCAGCACGCTTTGCTGACTATACAAACCATTTGTATGACAGCCCCCTTTAAGGAAGCTAGCTGCTACGGATTTTCCAGAAGTAGTATCCTCTCCCTTTTTGGTTCTCTATCCCCTGTTTGTTTCTTATACCCTCTTGTTTCTTAAGTACAGTGGTGGGTCTAGTGAACCTCACCCACCTCTCACTAGTCAGGGACTCTATAGGGCTTTTCAGGGACCCAGGGTGCTGCTTGGCGACAGTTGCGGAGACTGTATAGGAAATGGTTATGAGACTAGGGACAACTCATGTGAGGTTAGGAGGTGTCCAACTACCCTCTCACTAGTGCCAGGGCCCACCATTTTTATAGTGTTCCCCCTTGTCTCTAGTGTTTTTTTGTTGTGCATGACATCCCTGCGGTAAGTAGGTGTCACAAAAATAAGGTAACAACAAGGTAACAGCTCGGGTCCCACATGACTGTGCCAGTCATTAAACACACACCAGCACACCAGGACATTTACACTCGCTGTACCCGCCTGGGAGCCTCACCTAGCCAGATGACAGGGCTGGGCACTGTTAGATAACAGTACAAACAAGAGAAATTACGACCAAAGTCCAAGGTACAAAAAGTGAAAAAACTTTATTTAGTGGATAGGTGCAGAGCGGCACAAACCAAGTGTGGACATAGGCAGGTGATCACTAAATATTAGGGATCTTATCCAACTGCTGACAGATCATTGACAATCCATACATGTGATATACAATAACATATGAAACAGTCTATATATATGTGTATGATCGAAAGGTCAGCAGTCCTCCAGGAAGGACAGAAAAACTCCTAAGCATCAATGTACTGGGGTCCCAATCTACACAAATTACCTCCTGTGAGGATCATGGCAACCATATGAGATGCATATTAAATATTGGCATTATAGAAGGTTGCATAATGTGTAAGGTGCAGGGGTGAGAGAGGGACCCTGGCGCCCCAAACGCCAGAAGAGACACAACCAATTCAATTCAAATTGTCATTATTACCTGGAGAGATGCAGTGATCAAGCGGAGCCTATGTACAACCCGACGGCCGTTTCGGCGATGAAGCCTTCGTCAGGGGGCGTGGTATAGTGAGGGGAAGTGGGGCTTAAAAACAGGGTGTCCGCCAATCATCGTGGATCAGCGTGACCGTGACGCGCGACGCCGCGGGCAAACAGGGACGCACATCGCGCGTCGCGCCGCTCCCCGCCCGACAAGTCCGGTCACATGACCACCATGTGTGCGCATCACATGGCGGCCGTGCGAGCAGACGTCACACAGGGAAATACAGCGCAGCACCGCGATGACGTCCCGGCGCCCACGGCGCGCACGCATCAGCTGGAACCACGGGAACTATTATAAGGTGCAACAAAGTGTGGCCGGAAAAATGAATGAAATCATGGGATACACCATAATACACATATAATACTAGACAGCTAGTATAAATAGAATTGCCATCATACATGTTATTATAAAATGATATCAAGCACCATACGATAATTCTTACAACTCAGGCCAGTCATCATATTTAAATATAAATATATAACATAGAGATGACTAGCAAATGGTGTATCCCACAAAATAATACAGAATGACATAATAATCCATATCAAAAAGGACCGAGCATTAACACAAATATAAAAGGATGAAGAGATGATCACACAAATATGTATAGAGATATAATTCTATATGTACACATGCGTGCACATGTACACACATACATACATCTCCCATATCCATAAATGTACATGTACGCACACACACACACACACATATATATAACCACACACGCACGCACACATACACATACACACACACATATGTGCGTACACCACACATACACACACATGTATACACATGTGCATCCATCCACACGGACATACACACATGTACATGCATACACACACACACACGCGCTACGCTCGTGCCCACATACGCATACATACATCAAAACATGCATGCGTGTGCGAGGCGCAACACACACACACACACACACACATATACGAGCACACGACACTCACACACACACGCATATGTACGCATGCATACGGTGCAAACAATTGCGTGCACGTGTGCACACACACATGCACGTGCATGGACATAGTATACACACGCACGCACACCTACAATCGATTGACAGAGAATAAATATCACATAAAGGAGGTCAAAAGATCATAAACATCAACTTCTTTCTTCTTCTAAGATATTTCTTGTTCGGTCACGCAATAGCACATCACTGGTCATTCAGAATACTCCGGCCACACGCACAGATCAAATTCACATGCAGGACACATCCTACAAATGAAAGGACGCCTAAAACAAATAGATAAAAAAGACATATAAATATATCATATTAAAACCAAGGAAGGAGAACCCCCTCAAAAGAGAACCACGACCGTCACAAAAATGAGGCATAAGAGATATTTTCATTTAAACCCATAGGGTGGAGAGTGTTTAAAGTCCAAATCCATCTGGCTTCCATCCTGGCCAATCTCTGGCTGATCTTGCCACCACGGATATTATAATCAAGGTGGTCAATGCCCCTGACCCGTAACAACGTCGGATTAGACTGGTGATATTGTCTAAAGTGGCGTGGGATAGTTTTTAATGATGGAATATCTAAACAATCCGCCGCTGCAACTATCCCGTTTACGTGCTCTCGAATGCGCACCTTAAACTGCCTAGTTGTCAAGCCGACGTAAATTTTGGGGCAGAGGCAGGTGGCATAGTAGACTACCGCCGTTGTAGTGCAAGTGATGTGCTTTTTGATGGAAAAGGTATGTTTGCCCATGGAGTCAGAGAATGAATCCGTCCTGTCCACATTTGGACAGGCCACACATCGGCCACAAGCTGCACAGCCAGTACGAGGGGTCACAGGGCCAAACGGAGAAGGTTGAGTGACTCCCTCATAGTGGCTGGCAACAAGAAGGTCGCGTAGATTTTTAGATCTCCGAATGCTCAACATGGGTCTGTCCGGAATTATTTTGGCCAAGATGGGATCAGCCCGCAGAATGGGCCAAAATTTCTGCAGACATGATCTCATCTCTGAAAATCGGCCATGATAGTCCGTGACAAACCTTAAAGTATCACATACTTGGGGTCTCTTAGAAGCATATAACAGGGAATGACGAATAGAATGTCTTGCCCTGTTATAGGTTCTCTTGACACACCGCTTGCTATAACCTCTTGCATAGAATCTATGCTTAAGGTCAACGGCTCTTTTTTCGAAATCCAGGTCAGTGGAACAGATCCTACGGAGACGCAGGAACTGTCCCACCGGGACGGACCGAATCATGTGGCCAGGGTGTGATGAGGACGCATGCAAAAGCATGTTCCCCGCGGTCTCTTTCCGGTAGATGTCGGTTTGTATGATGTTATTGGGATCCTTTTTGACAGTAACATCAAGAAAATCAACGGACTGCGTGTGGTGGGTATAGGTGATACGGATGTTCAATTTATTGGAGTTAAGAGTTTTCATAAACTCATGGAGTTCGATCTCCGTACCCTGCCAGATCAAAAAGATGTCATCGATGTACCGTGTCCAAAAGAGGACACGGTCCATCGATGGCAGCTGATCTGACATTAAGATGAAGACTGTTAGATAACAGGCAGCCAACTGGGAGGAAGAGACCAGACCTGGGGGAGGAGAGAGTGACCTGGGAAGTGTTAGTGAGCAGTCTGAGAAAGGAAGTAAAAGAGGAAGGAGTCAGGAGAGGAGTTGTAAGAAAGGTGTCAAGACAGACCAGAGACTCTTGAGACACAGAGAAAGTGGAAGGAAACAGGAAAGTGAGGAGTAAGAAACTTGGCGAGGGATAGAGATACTGCAAAGTCCAACTCAGAGAAGGGACGGCACTCACCAAAATCCAGTAAATTTCTTTATTAAGGTGCGGTGCAGTAAAAAGGCAGGAGCAGAGCTGACAGTGGGCCCCTCACCACCGACGACGGCCATTTCGCGTATGGATACGCTTCCTCAGGTCCATGGATCCGAGGAAGCGTATCCATGCGCAAAACGGCCGTCGTCCGTGGTGAGGAGCCCACTGTCAGCTCTGCTCCTGCCTTTTTACTGCACCGCACCTTAATAAAGAAATTTACTGCATTCCGGTGAGTGCCGTCGCTTCTCTGAGTTGGATTCTTCCTATGAACTATACGCTACATTGGACGTGCACCTGCTAGCCAGCCACGTGGTGTGTCCCTGTCCACATCCCGCTTTGTGCAAGGAGGCTGAGGTTTGTGGGTGGGTAGATGCGGGAATTCTTTTCAGTTAAACTGAAAGATACTGCAAAGACCTGAGGAGAAAGAACAGCCACTCAGAGAAGGAAAGTAGCTGAAGAGCGAGACAGACCAAGCTCCAAGGACAGAGAGATCCTGTAGGGTGGACGGCCAGGGCTCACAGTACTTTGCATGCACGGTTTTCAGATCCCAGAACAGACAAAGACTTTAAGCCCTCTGTCAACTATGCCAGCAGGTGGGTGGGTTTACAGGACTCCTCTGCCAACACAAACGTCTGAGGCATCAGCAGCAAAGAGGGGACCATGACATATTCCCTTAAATAGTCTAAGCTGCCTGCGGCAGGACCCAGACACCGGGAGCACCTCCAAGTGCTCCACGCCAGGGAGGACCCACATACACCAGAGTGCACAGGTGGAGAGTGCCACCAGGTTGGCAGGCACAGCCATCAGGACTCTGGCACACCTGGAATCCAGTAGGTCTCCAAGGCGTAAATAAAGTGAGTAAAAACCAAACTGCTCTCCATGTCTGAACTGCTTCTTTGCACTGCGCCTCCACGTTAACCCTTCACCTACCCCTGGGGAAAAGCCCTGCTCGCAGAGGGCTCCACCCTCCACATAGCCCCATCCATCATTCCCAGTGGGAACTCGCAGCGGCGGCCCTATCATCCCTGGCCGCAAATTGCAAGTGGCGTAGTCAGACTTTTTATTTTATTTTATTTTTCATTTAAAACTGGTCGACTGTGCCCCCGGACCCGGTACCCCTCGAGCCACAGACCGGCTCGATCCGAGCAGCCTGGCTGCCCCGGGGCGCGACATGTGCTTCAGACCTCGGTTGGTCTGAACACACTCGCCATGCTCATTGCGTGACATGTCACTCTTATCGTTCTTTCTGTGACATTATAGCTCAGGCTTCGGCATTTGCACTGCTGTTGCAGACCCTGTCTCAGAGGTTTTCGGACATGTGGTCTGAGGTTGTGCCGCAGCTGCAACAAATTACTGGGTTTTTGGTGTCTGCGCATGCCCTGGTGCAACCAGAACCTAATATAGCCCTCCCGGATAAGTTTTCTGGTGGGAGGGACAAGCTTACCACCTTCAGGGAAGCCTGTAAACTATAGCTCTGCTGCAGTTGAGGTCAGCTGCGCCTGCTTTGTAGTCACACCTCCTTGTCTGTGGTGTTTTTCCGTTGTGCTTCAGACCTCGGTTGGTCTGAACACGCTTGTTCCATGACACTGTGTTGGGGGCCATTATACTGTATGTAAGCCCATTATACTCCATGGAGGGCTGTTTGGGGGCACAGTTGGGGGATCATACTGGGTTGGGGGTCACCATACTTTGCCGGATAGATGAAGGGGTATACAGTAGGGTCATTATACTGAACGTATGGAGGGTACTGTGAATTAATTCACTGTGGGGGTGTCATAGTGTTTGTGGGGCACTTTAGGGGCAATCAGAGAATAATCTAGGGGCGTCAATAAGAGGAAAATTACTTTGTAAGGGCTATAAAGTTATGAGATATGCTCTTCTGTGACCAAATGAGTATGTGTGTGTGTGTGTGTGTGTATATAATTTTTTTTTTTTTTTTTTGTTTTATTTAATTATTTTTTTTCGTGCGGGGCAATTAGAATTTCTGCTATGTGCCCCCATGGTTTCTTTGTAACCCCCTTCAGATAAGACACTTTATTAGACGCCAGATTAGCAGCCATGTATGGTTCTAGTTCTGGAGAATTGAGCGATTATCACTGTGTAGGGTGAAGTGCACACTAATAAAACACACAAAACAATATATTATCTGTAATTTTTTCTTATTTTATTGAAATAGCAATAAGCAACATTGTAATGAAAATATTACCGGCCCTTTAATAAATTACACAAAGGTCACAGTGACTCTCAGGTTCGGCCACGATGGAGACCACAAAACTTGCTGCAGACATTGCGGACCTGATGAAAGCCACCGGACCCAAAGATCCAGAGGAAGGCGAAGAAAACCCCCGGAGAGTTCTACCTCAGGGGGGAAAAAAATTCCTTCCTGACCCCATTTCTGGCGATCGGATATTTCCCTGGATCTCGTCTGTCCTGGTGCATATTGCTGTATAACTGTACGTCACAGGCGGATATAGACAGGAGAGGCCACTGTGCCAGGACATGATAGAGGCCCTGTGCAGTCCAATATCGCCTCATAATGTACGATTCCCCCTGAATTTGAGATGGTAATGCATAGCTCCTCACTCAGTGGTGTACTGCCATTGGCGGCAGGCCATGCCACCACTATAGGGCCCAGGAATCAGGGTGGCCTGGTACCCCCACCTCCTCTCAGGTCCCCCGCCAAGGATCGCACTTTCAATTGTATGGATCTCAGCTGCCCAACCAGGTCAGCCCTGCTGGGTCCCAGCTGCCCAACCAGGTCGGCCCTGCTGGGTGCCAGCTGCCCAATCAGGTCGGCCCTGCTGGGTCTTAGCTGCCCAACCCGTTCAGCCCCGCTGGGTCCCAGCTGCCCAACCCGGTTAGCCCCGCTTGGTCCCAGCTGCCAAAAGAGGTCGGCCCTGCTGGGTCCAAGCTGCCCAACCTGGTCGGCCCTGCTGGGTTAGTTCCCAGCTGCCCAACCAGGCTGGCCCTGCTGGATCCCAGCTGCCCAACCAGGTCGGCCCTGCTGGGTCCCAGCTGCCCAACCAGGTTGGCCCAGCTGGGTCCCAGCTGCCCAACCAGGTCGGCCCTACTAGGTCACAGCTGCCCAACCAGGTCGGCCCTGCTGGGTCCCAGCTGCCCAACCAGGTTGGCCCTGCTGTACCCCAGCTGCCCAACCAGGTCGGTCATGCTGGGTCCCAGCTGCCCAACCAGGTCGGCCCTGCTGGGTCCTAGCTGCCCAACCAGGTTGGCCCTGCTGGGTCCTAGCTGCCCAACCAGGTTGGCCCTGCTGGGTCCCAGCTGCCCTACTAGGTGGGCCCTGCTGGGTCCCAGCTTCCCAACCTGGTAAGCCCTGCTGGGTCCCAGCTGCCAAACCAGGTAAGCTCTGCTAGGTCCCAGCTGCCCAACCCGGTTGGCCCTGCTGGGTTGGGTCCCAGCTGCCCAACCAGGTCGGCCCTGCTGGATCCCAGCTGCCCAACCAGGTCGGCCCTGCTGGGTCCCGGCTGCCCAACCAGGTCAGCCCTGCTGGGTCCCAGCTGCCCAACCCGGTCGGACTTGCTGAGTTCCAGCTGCCCAACCTAGTCTGGCCTGCTGGGTCTCAGCTGCCCAACCACATAGGCCCTGCTGGGACCCAGCTGCCAAACCAGTTAGGCCCTGATCGGTCCCAGCTGCCCAAATCAGATCGACACTGCTGGGTCCCAGCTGCCCAACCCGGTCGGACCTGCTGGGTTGGGTCCCAACTGCCCAACACAGTCGGCCCTGCTGGGTCCCAACTGCCCAACACAGTCGGCCCTGCTGGGTCCCAGCTGCCCAACAAGGTCGGCCCTGCTGGGTCCCAGCTGCCCAACTTAGTCGGCCCTGCTGGATCTCAGCTGCCCAACCACGTCGGCCCTGCTGGGTCCCAGCTGCCCAACCAGGTTGGCCCCGCTTGATCCCAGCTGCTCAACAAGGTCGGCCTTGCTGGGTTCCAGCTGCCCAACCCGGTTGGCCCTGCTGGGTCCCGGCTGCCCAACCAGGTCAGCCCTGCTGGGTCCCAGCTGCCCAACCAGGTCGGCCATACTGGGTCACAGCTGCCCAACCAGGTCGGCCCTGCTGGGCCCCAGCTGCCCAACCAGGTCGGCCATGCTGGGTCCCAGCTGCCCAACCAGGTCGGTCCTGCTGGGTCCTAGCTGCCCAACCAGGTTGGCCCTGCTGGGTCCCAGCTGCCCTACTAGGTGGGCCCTGCTGGGTCCCAACTTCCCAACCTGGTAAGCCCTGCTGGGTCCCAGATGCCAAACAAGGTAAGCTCTGCTAGGTTCCAGCTGCCCAACCTGGTTGGCCCTGCTGGGTTGGGCCCCAGCTGCCCAACCAGGTCGGCCCTGCTGGATCCCAGCTGCCCAACCAGGTCGGCCCTGCTGGGTCCCAGCTGCCCAACCAGGTTGGCCCTGCTGGGTCCCAGCTGCCCAACCAGGTTGGCCCTGCTGGGTCCCAGCTGCCCAACCAGGTTGGCCCTGCTGGGTCCCAGCTGCCCAACCCGGTTGGCCCTGCTGGGTTGGGTCCCAGCTGCCCAACCAGGTCGGCCCTGCTGGATCCCAGCTGCCCAACCAGGTCAGCCCTGCTGGGTCCCAGCTGCCCAACCCGGTCGGACCTGCTGAGTTCCAACTGCCCAACCTAGTCTGGCCTGCTGGGTCTCAGCTACCCAACCACGTAGGCCCTGCTGGGACCCAGCTGCCAAACCAGGTAGGCCCTGATCGGTCCCAGCTGCCCAAATCAGGTCGGCACTGCTGGGTCCCAGCTGCCCAACCTGGTCGGCCCTGCTGGGTTGGGTCCCAACTGCCCAACACAGTCAGCCCTGCTGGGTCCCAACTGCCCAACACAGTCGGCCCTGCTGGGTCCCAGCTGCCCAACTCAGTCGGCCCTGCTGGGTCCCAGCTGCCCAAACAGGTCGGCCCTGCTGGGTCCCAGCTGCCCAACCAGGTCGGCCCTGCTGGGTCCCAGCTGCCCAACTTAGTCGGCCCTGCTGGATCTCAGCTGCCCAACCACGTCGGCACTGCCGTGTCCCAGTTGCCCAACCAGGTTGGCCCCGCTCGATCCCAGCTGCCCAACAAGGTCGGCCTTGCTGGGTTCCAGCTGCCCAACCCGGTTGGGCCTGCTGGGTCCCAGCTGCCCAACCAGGTCGGCCCTGCAGGGTCCCAGCTGCCCAACATAGTCGGCCCTGCTGCATCTCAGCTGCCCAACCACGTCGGCCCTGCTGGGTCCCAGCTGCCCAACCAGGTTGGCCCCGCTCGATCCCAGCTGCCCAACAAGGTCGGCCTTGCTGGGTTCCAGCTGCCCAATCCAGTCAGTCCTGCTGGGTCCCAGCAGCCCAACCCGGTCGGCTCTGCTGGGTCCCAGCTGCCCAACCAGGTCGGCTCTGCTGGGTCCCAGTTGCCCAACCAGGTCGGCCCTGCTGGTTCACAGCTGTCCAACCAGTCCGGCCAAATTCATGAATGAATTTAGAATTTCCCCCTCCCCCCTCCAGCTATGTAATGTTTGAACAGGGCCCGAAACTGAGAGAGGAGATACTTACCTGGACTTGTCACCTTCATGCCGTCAGGGTCTAAAAACACAAAAAGCATCTGGTTTAGAACTTTGTACATTCTATTGTAATTGTGATGTCACGGAATGTTAGTGATGTCATGTGACCTGTGATGTCATCAGAACGGTCACTGCTGTTATGGATCAAGTTTACAACATCAAGAAAGAGTTAATTTAATAAATAGGTAAAATCCCAGCCTAATTTTAAAATCATGAATCACATATAAAGAGACCCTTCTTTTTTAATCCATATTATCTAGTTTCCTATGTTCTAAAGGAAAACTCAAAAGAGGCTCCTGACCATAGTAAATGACAACTCCCAGGTCATTCACTGATTCAACAGGAACAAAAGAGCTGAAAGCAGAGAGTAATAGCATTTGCAGCTCGATTTCAGTTGCAAAATTATATAATTTGTCCACATAAAATGGCAAAACTACCCAAAAATGGAGCCACGTGGAGTTGTGCCCACCGGTGTATTATATCTGTGTGTATATATTGATATGTGTATCTTTACATATGTACTTACACATGGATGTCATAGAGGGTGGGCTCCATAGTGGGGAGCCAGTGTAATTAGCAGTTCATGTTCTGGAAGACCCCATAAACCTGTATTACATAGTCACCCTCCTATTATAGGGGCCGTAATACTGCATGTGTCCTGTGGGGGCCGCTACTTCCCACAGCAATAATAGCTGATTACAGAAGGTTTCAGCTGCCTTCCCCCTATAAGTAAAGAGCCACCTACCTGCACTCATCCCCTTCCGGCTGTCAGGTCCTAGTGGCAGAAGATGGCTCCGGTGCAGAACTTTGTACATTCTATACCCATTGTGATGTCATTTGTTGTCTATGATGTCATGTGCCCTGTGATGTCATAATAACTGCCTAATACTAATATAACATTTACCTGTTGTAGACAAGTACTACATCCAAGATGGTGTACGACTCCTACACTATAGTTCCATAACTGGATCACCGGGTTTAATTACTGTGTCAAATTCCTTTAAAGTTGTTTTGTTTTTTTGTTTTTTAAATCAATGAATACGATGGGGGAGGATTATGAGGATACATTATACTACATGGAGGACTATGGGGGTACATTATAATATTTGGTGGGTGCATTATAATATATGGAGGACTATGGGGGTACATTATACTATATGGAAGACTATGGGGGTACATTATAATATATGGAGCATTATAATATATGGACTATGTGGGGAGTGTTATAATATATGGGAGGACTATGGGGAGTGCATTATAATATATGGAGGACTATGGCGTACAGTATAATATATGGATTAATATGGGGGGTGCAATATAATATACGGAGGACTATGGTGTACAGTATAATATATGGATCACTATGGGGGGTTCATTATAATATATGGAGGACTAGTGGGTGCATTAAAATGTATGTGGTGTTTTTTCGTTGTGCTTCAGACCTCGGTTGGTCTGAACACGCTCGTTCCATGACACTGTGTTGGGGGCCATTATACTGTATGGAAGCCCATTATACTCCATGGAGGGCTGTTTGGGGGCACAGTTGGGGGATCATACTGGGTTGGGGGTCACCATACTTTGCCGGATAGATGAAGGGGAGTACAGTAGGGTCATTATACTGAACGTATGGAGGGTACTGTGAATTAATTCACTGTGGGGGTGTCATAGTATTTGTGGGGCACTTTAGGGGCAATCAGAGAATAATCTAGGGGCGTCAATAAGAGGAAAATTACTTTGTAAGGGCTATAAAGTTATGAGATATGCTCTTCTGTGACCAAATGAGTATGTGTGTGTATATATATATATATATACAGTGCCTACAAGTAGTATTCAACCCCCTGCAGATTTAGCAGGTTTACACATTCGGAATTAACTTGGCATTGTGACATTTGGACTGTAGATCAGCCTGGAAGTGTGAAATGCACTGCAGCAAAAAAGAATGTTATTTCTTTTCTTTTTTTTTTTTTTTTTTTTAAATTGTGAAAAGTTTATTCAGAGGGTCATTTATTATTCAACCCCTCAAACCACCAGAATTCTGTTTGGTTCCCCTAAAGTATTAAGAAGTATTTCAGGCACAAAGAACAATGAGCTTCACATGTTTGGATTAATTATCTCTTTTTCCAGCCTTCTCTGACTAATTAAGACCCTCTCTAAACTTGTGAACAGCACTCATACTTGGGCAACATGGGAAAGACAAAGGAGCATTCCAAGGCCATCAGAGACAAGATCGTGGAGGGTCACAAGGCTGGCAAGGGGTACAAAACCCTTTCCAAGGAGTTGGGCCTACCTGTCTCCACTGTTGGGAGCATCATCCGGAAGTGGAAGGCTTATGGAACTACTGTTAGCCTTCCACGGCCTGGACAGCCTTTGAAAGTTTCCACCCGTGCTGAGGCCAGGCTTGTCCGAAGAGTCAAGGCTAACCCAAGGACAACAAGGAAGGAGCTTCGGGAAGACCTCATGGCAGTGGGGACATTGGTTTCAGTCAATACCATAAGTAACGTACTCCACCGCAATGGTCTCCGTTCCAGACGAGCCCGTATGGTACCTTTACTTTCAAAGCGTCATGTCAAGGCTCGTCTACAGTTTGCTCATGATCACTTGGAGGACTCTGAGACAGACTGAGACCAAGATCGAGATCTTTGGTGCCAACCACACACGTGACGTTTGGAGACTGCATGGCACTGCATACGACCCCAAGAATACCATCCCTACAGTGAAGCAGGGTGGTGGCAGCATCATGCTGTGGGGCTGTTTCTCAGCCAAGGGGCCTGGCCATCTGGTCCGCATCCATGGGAAGATGGATAGCACGGCCTACCTGGAGATTTTGGCCAAGAACCTCCGCTCCTCCATCAAGGATCTTAAGATGGGTCGTCATTTCATCTTCCAACAAGACAACGACCCAAAGCACACAGCCAAGAAAACCAAGGCCTGGTTCAAGAGGGAAAAAATCAAGGTGTTGCAGTGGCCTAGTCAGTCTCCTGACCTTAACCCAATTGAAAACTTGTGGAAGGAGCTCAAGATTAAAGTCCACATGAGACACCCAAAGAACCTAGATAACTTGGAGAAGATCTGCATGGAGGAGTGGACCAAGATAACCACAGAGACCTGTGCCGGCCTGATCAGGTCTTATAAAAGACGATTATTAGCTGTAATTGCAAACAAGAGTTATTCCACAAAATATTAAACCTAGGGGTTGAATAATAATTGACCCACACTTTTATGTTGAAAATTTATTAAAATTTAACTGAGCAACATAACTTGTTGGTTTGTAAGATTTATGCATCTGTTAATAAATCCTGCTCTTGTTTGAAGTTTGCAGGCTCTAACTTATTTGCATCTTATCAAACCTGCTAAATCTGCAGAGGATTGAAGACTACTTGTAGGCACTGTATATATATATATATATGTATATATATATATATATAATATTTTTTTTATTTTATTTATATTTTTTGTTTTATTTAATTATTTTTTTTCGGGCGGGGCAATTATAATTTCTGCTATGCGGCCCCATGGTTTCTTTGTAACCCCCTTCAGATAAGACTTTATTAGACGCCAGATTAGCAGCCATCTATGGTTCTAGTTCAGGAGAATTGAGCGATTATCACTGTGTAGGGTGAAGTGCAGACTAATAAAACACACAACACAATATATTATCTGTAATTTTCTCTTATTTTATTGAAATAGCAATAAGCAACATTGTAATGAAAATATTACCGGCCCTTTAATAAATTACACAAAGGTCACAGTGACTCTCAGGTTCGGCCACGATGGAGACCACAAAACTTGCTGCGGACACTGCAGACCTGATGAGAGCCACCGGACCCAAAGATCCAGAGGAAGGCGAAGAAAACCCCCGGAGAGTTCTACCTCAGGGGGGGAAAAAATTCCTTCCTGACCCCATTTCTGGCGATCGGATATTTCCCTGGATCTCGTCTGTCCTGGTGCATATTGCTGTATAACTGTACGTCACAGGCGGATATAGACAGGAGAGGCCACTGTGCCAGGACATGATAGGGGCCCTGTGCAGTCCAATATCGCCTCATAATGTACGATTCCCCCTGCATTTGAGATGGTAATGCATAGCTCCTCACCCAGTGGTGTACTGCCATTGGCGGCAGGCCATGCCACCACTATAGGGCCCAGGAATCAGGGTGGCCTGGTACCCCCACCTCCTCTCAGGTCCCCCGCCAAGGATCGCACTTTCAATTGTATGGATCTCAGCTGCCCAACCAGGTCAGCCCTGCTGGGTCCCAGCTGCCCAACCAGGTCGGCCCTGCTGGGTGCCAGCTGCCCAATCAGGTCGGCCCTGCTGGGTCTTAGCTGCCCAACCCATTCAGCCCCGCTGGGTCCCAGCTGCCCAACCCGGTTGGCCCTGCTGGGTCCCAGCTGCCAAAAGAGGTCGGCCCTGCTGGGTCCAAGCTGCCTAACCCGGTCGGCCCTGCTGGGTCCCAGCTGCTCTACCAGGGCGGCCCTGCTGGATCCCAGGTGCCCAACCAGGTCGGCCCTGCAGGGTCCCAGCTGCCCAACCCGGTTGGTGCTGCTGGGTCCCAGCTGCCCAACCAGGTCGGCCCTGCTGGGTTGGGTCCCAGCTGCCCAACCTAGTCGGCCCTACTGGGTTCCAGCTGCCCAACCCGGTCGGCCCTGTTAAGTCCCAGCTGCCCAACCCGGTCGGCCCTGCTGGGTCCCAGCTACCCAACCCGGTCGGCCCTGCTGGGTCCCAGCTGCCCAACCCGGTCGTCCCTGCTGGGTTGGGTCCCAGCTGCCCAACCAGGTAGGCCCTGCTGGGTCCCAGCTGCCCAACCAGGTTGGCCCTGCTGGGTCCCAGCTGCCCAACCAGGTCGGCCCTGCTGGGTCCCAGCTGCCCAACCAGGTCGGCCCTGCTGCGTCCCAGCTGCCCAACCAGGTCGGCCCTGCTTGGTGCCAGCTGTCCAACCAGGTCGGCCCTGCTGGGTGCCAGCTGTCCAACCAGGTCGGCCCCGCTGGGTGCCAGCTGTCCAACTAGGTCGGCCCTGCTGGGTCCCAGCTGCCCAACCCGGTCGGCCCTGCAGGGTCCCATCTGCCCAACCACGTCGGCCCTGCAGGGTCCCATCTGCCCAACCAGGTCGGCCCTGCTGGGTCCAAGCTGCCCAATCAGGTCGGCTCTGCTGGGTCCAAGCTGCCCAACCAGGTCGGCTCTGCTGGGTCAAAGCTGCCCAACCAGGTCGGCCCTGCTTGGTCCCAGCTGCCCAACCAGGTCGGCCCTGCTGGGTCCCAGCTGCCCAACCCGGTCGGCCCTGTTGGGTTGGGTCCCAGCTGCACAACCCGGTCGGCCCCGCTGGGTCCCAGCTGCCCAACCCGGTCGGCCCTGCTGGGTCCCAGCTGCCCAACCAGTCCGGCCAAATTCATGAATGAATTTAGCTTCTCCCCCTTCCCCCCCTCCAGCTATGTAATGTGTGAACAGGGCCCGAAACTGAGAGAGGAGATACTTAGCTGGACTTGTCACCTTCATGCCGTCAGGGTCTAAAAACACAAAAAGCATCTGGTTTAGAACTTTGTTCATTCTATTATAATTGTGATGTCACGGAATGTTAGTGATGCCATGTGACCTGTGATGTCATCAGAACGGTCACTGCTATTATGGATCAAGTTTACAACATCAAGAAAGAGTTAATTTAATAAATAGGTAAAATCCCAGCCTCATTTTAAAATCATGAGACTCATATTTAAAAGAGTCCCTTCTATTTTAATCCATATTATCTAGTTCCCTATGTACTAAAGGAAAACTCAAATGGCACTCCTGACCATAGTAAATGACAACTCCCAGGTCATCCACTGATTCAACAGGAACAAAAGAGCTGAAAGCAGAGAGTAATAGCATTTGCAGCTCGATTTCAGTTGCAAAATGATATAATTTGTCCACATAAAATTGCAAAACTACCTAAAAATGGAGCCACGTGGAGTTGTCCCCACCGGTGTATTATATCTGTGTGTATATATTGATATGTGTATCTTTACATATGTACTTACACATGGATGTCATAGAGTGTGGGCTCCATAGTGGGGAGCCAGTGTAATTAGCAGTTCATGTTCTGGAAGACCCCATAAACCTGTATTACATAGTCACCCTCCTATTATAGGGGCCGTAATACTGCATGTGTCCTGTAGGGGCCGCTACTTCCCACAGCAATAATAGCTGATTACAGAGGGTTTTAGCTGCCTTCCCCCTATAAGTAAAGAGCCACCTACCTGCACTCATCCCCTTCCGACTGTCAGGTCGGTAGCACAAGATGGCTCCGGTGCAGAACATTGTACATTCTATACCCATTGTGATGTCATTTGTTGTCTATGATGTCATGTGCCCTCTGATGTCATAATAACTGACTAATATAACATTTACCTGTTGTAGACAAGTACTACATCCAAGATGGTGTACGTCTCCTACACTATAGTTCCATAACTGGATCACCGGGTTTAATTACTGTGTCAAATTCCTTTAAAGTTGTTTTGTTTTTTTGTTTTTTAAATCAATGAATACAATGTGGGAGGACTATGGGGGTACATTATACTACATGGAGGACTATGGGGGTACATTATAATATTTGGTGGGTGCATTATAATATATGGAGGACTATGGGGGTACATTATACTACATGGAGGACTATGGGGGTACATTATAATATTTGGTGGGTGCATTATAATATATGGAGGACTATGGGGGTACATTATACTATATGGAAGACTATGGAGGTGCATTATAATATATAGAGGACTTTGGGAATGCATTATAATATATGAAAGACTATGGGGGTGCATTATAATATATGGTGCTTTATAATAAATGGACTATGAGGGGAGCGCTATAATATATGGAGGACTATAGGGGATGCATTATAATATATGGAGGACAATGGCGTACAGTATAATATATGGATCACTATGGAGGGTGCATTATAATATACGGAGGACTATTGGATGCATTAAAATGTATGGAGGACTATCGGGTGCATTATAATATATGGAGGACTATGGGGTACAGTAAAGCTGGGTTTACACACTGCAACATCGCAAAGGACATCGCTGTAACGTCACCGGTTTTGTGACGTAACAGCGACCTCCCTAAGTCTCTGCTAAGTCGCTGGTGAGCTGTCAAACAGGTAAACCTGGCCAACAACGCAACAGCGATCCGGACCTGCAGAGCGACCTAGCTGGTTGTTGGGGACGTTGATAAGCAGCTTTTTGAAAGGGAAGTTGCTAACAAAGTCGCTGCAAAGTCTTTCACACGCTGAAACTTTCTATCGATGCATGCTGCACAGCGGGAAACAAAGGACCTAGGAATGGTCCTGAACGATTTGTAACGATTACAACTTCACAGCAGGGGCCGGGTCGCTGATAGGTTTCACACACTGCAACATCGCAAACAACATCGCTATTGCGTCACAAAACCGGTGACGTTACAGCGATGTCGTTTGAGATGTTGCAGTGTGTAAACCCAGCTTTAAATATATGGAGGACTATGGGGGATGCATTGTAATATATGGAGGACTATGGGGGAGCGTTATAATATATGGAGGACTATGCAGAGTGCATTATAATATATGCAGGACTATAGGGGGTGCATTATAATATATGAAGGACTATAGGGGGTGCATTATAATAATATATGGAGGACTATGGGGGGAATTATAATATATGGATGACTATGGGGGTGCATTATAATATATGGAGGACTATGGGGGTTAATTATAATATATGGAGGACTATGGGGTGCAGTATACTATATGGATGACTATGGAGGTGCATTATAATATATGGAGAACTATGGGGGAGCATTATAATATATGGAGGCCTATTGGGTGCATTATAATATATGGAGGACTATGGGAGGTGCATTATAATATATGGAGGATTATGCGGTGCAGTATAATTTATGGAGGACTATAGGGGGTGCATTATAATATATGGAGGACTATGGAGGGAGCATTATCATATATGTATATGAAGGCCTGTTGGGTGCATTATAATATATGGAGGACTATGGGGGGTGCATTATAAAATATGGAGGACTATCGGGTGCATTATAATATGTGGAGGACTATGGGGTAGCACTATAATATATGGAGGACTATAGGGTTGCACTATAATATATGGAGGACTATGGAGGTGCACTACAATATATGAAGGACTATGGGGTTGCATTTACTATATAATAGATACCTGTATAGTTTCTCTTTTATTTAATTGGTAAGAAAAAAATGCAGATGTTTATATAAAAAAATAAATTCTTTCTGGCGCCATTTTTTGAAATCTGTAGCGTTCTCATTTTTTGGGATCTGAAGCTGTGTGAGGGCGATCCTCCTGACACCATTTTTCGATCCTCCTGACACCATTTTTGGGTAGATGTGATGTTTTGATCGCATCTTATTGTATTTTATTATAATGTAGCAGTGGCCATAAAAAAACATAATTTTGGCATTTGGAATTTTTTTTCTGTTACAGTGATCACCGATCAGATTCATTTATTTTATACTTTAATAGATCGCACATTTCTGAATGCAGTGATACCAAATATATGTATTTTTTTTCTTTGTTTTAGTTTTAATAGAGCAAAAGTGGGGTGATCTGGATTTTTTTATTTTTTTCATATTTTTTAAAAAACTTTTTTCTCACTTTATACTGTATTTAATAGTCCTGTTAGGGGGCTTGAAGCTGCAATTGTCCGATCACTTGTGCTGTACAGAGCACAATCCGCATCAGCCCCACTCTGTACAGCAGAAATCACAGTCTCCTATGAATGTTGCTCGCAGCCAACGTTCACAAGAAGTTTCTTCAAGACAGACACAGGGGTCACCATCTGATCCCCGGCTGTCATCGCAACCCATCTGTGCCCCGCGATCACGTCATGGGACCGCTGATGGTGCAGGGAATGATGTGTTCCCTGCCGGCGCACGTTAAATCCCACTGTCAGAGATTGACCGTGAGATTTAACTAGTTAACAGCCACAGGAGGAGGAGGCACATGAGGGCTGATCAGATGAGCCGACATGTGTAGGGAAAGATGCGGGCTCAGTGTGTGAGCCCACATCAAATGCAGGGACACAGCCTACGTCCAAGGTTGGGAAGGATTTAAGACTTCTGTGACATTCAACTCTGGTTTTAGGTCAAATTTATGGAGAAACATGGAATATTCTGCAGAATTCACAAATATTCAGGCCATAGATAGATAGATGGATAGATAGATATTAAATTAGATTATATGAAAGATATGTAGATATGGTATGGGTTGCTAGAAAAAAATATATAGGGGGACAGAAAGAAATAGAACTGAGATACAAAAATATGATAGATGGATAGATAGATAGATAGATAGATAGATAGATATAATGAAAAAAAGAGAGGACTGACAGCACTTACCATAATGTGAAGATGTAAACTACTAAAAAAAAAAAAGGTTTTTGGAGGTGTTGAGAATATTAAAGTGGTCATTGTAATACCAGCTCAGCGCCACATTACGGCAACTTCCTTTGCTGGGTCCTACTCTACTCTTAGGGGTACTTTGCACACTACGAAATCGCAAGTGTGAAGCCCCGCTAGTATGTGTCGGTGCAGTACCTTCAGGGACTCCACGTGGATGGAACAGTCTGGTCACAGGTAGGGAACCTTATTTTAGGATTGTCGTGACGCCACTCTCAGTATTGCGGTCAGCGGGGACCGCCACTGCAGATTAAGGGATGCCTGGGGCTGATGGTGGGTGCAGTCAGTATATTAGCCCCCTGAGAGTGAGGCAAGCCCCAGGCCCCGGTGTATGTGTGTGGGACCACAGGTCGCAGAATGACTCAAACACAGTCCAAGAAGTCTTTCAACGTGTTTACTCACTGTTTGGAGGTCACGGTGAGATGCCCGGGCGACACTGTGATAACCAGGTTGAACCAGGAATTCCAGGAGGCCGTTCTGAGGGTAGCTGTCCACTCGCCTTCCTTGCACTCTTTCTGTTTTAGGAGGATCCTTTGCTTGAAGCGTGGTAGGACCCCTCCAGGGAAGCTGTTACCACCCTGCTCCCCTCTCTCTGGCTCGTCTGCCGGCAGCGTGGCCTTGGTGGGATGGCTTCTGGCCCTGTCCCCTTATGGGCCTGGTGATTGCTGCTTGGCTCAAGCTCTGTGTAGTCGTGGTGAGGGCATGAAGTACCCCCCCCCACCTGTAGGTTAAGCAGCTCTGGATGATCTGCTGCCTGTACTGGGGACCTAGTTCCCCTTGTGTGCTCGGATACCGGGATCTCCGTACTCAGCCACCCTTCTCTCTGGATGATTTTCAGGCCGACCCACGGTACTCCTTTCTCCCCCGCTTTCAGCTACTGCACTCCTCAGGACCTGTCTCACACTCTAGAGCTCCTCTGCCCTGCTTCCTCACACTTCAACTTCTTCCTCCAGACTCTCCTCTTCCTCTCTCTCTCTGCCCTGCTTCCTAGCAACCAGCCCCTGAACACACCCCCAGCTGGGAATTGAAAGTTAACTCCTTCTGGCTACTCAAGGGTCCCCTCTGGTAATGTGGGAGGCCTGGTCACTATATGTTTGTGTGTGCACCTCATCCTGGCCTTTGGAGATTACCTGGAAGCATTGCTCCCGCATGGGTGCAATACTCTGTGGTGCCTGACCGGGTCAGGGGCGCCACATTCCCCCTTAGTTATCATCAGCACGTCCTCGGGCTGCAAAGACAAGAGAAAAGGTAAATACAAACTTTTCCCACACAGGGGCAATTATTTACATTTAAACATACCAGGTACCATTCCACCACCAACCACCCACATGTCCGAACCCCACCCAAAAACCTCCAGGAGGTAGGTCGCCGGTCCTTTTGGTGACCAGGTCTGGGCCATCACATTCCCCAGACCTTTCCTCCAATCTTCCTCTCCTGAGGAGAGTGGTGTAAGGTAGGCCCCATAAACAGGCGTACCCGCTTCCGAGTGTTGGAGGGCAGGCCCCATAAACAGGCGTGCCCCCTTGTTGGTGCAGAGCCATGCCCCTCAACAGGCAGACTCTGGGATTGATACCAAGAAGGCAACTTTTTACAATGCAAGAGTTTGTGGTTAAAGCCAGTTCATAACCAGTGGTCTAACATTTTAAGGAGGTCTCACAATAGTCCTTGTGGGCACATTTCGCTTAAACGTTACTTAACTATAAACAGGTTAAACATTACCTTTCATACCGTCACTTTGAACTAAACTGTACTTTCTCTATAGCGTAATGGGAGCTGACCAAAGTTGCTGCGGGTTGATCTACGCAGTACTATACTGTCATCTGTCTGAGGTTGTGTCCTCCCACCCGATGTATGTGTCTCAATGTGAATAATGGGTGTACTAGGTATTGATACCAGTGCATGGTCTTCTGCTTCAGCTACATTTGGCTCTTCCAGGTTCTGGACAGGTTCTTCTGGTTCTCTTACTTCTCTAGATTGAGGGAATGTAATGACTGGAATAACTACTGCTCCATTGTATTGAGGCCAACTTGCTGGGAAATCTCCAAGTACAGTATGGATCATCTTTTCTTTTGGTTCTTGAACTGGCAAAGGGTTGGGAATTTCTTCAGGGATTCTTAGTTGTTCAGGACATTTCTTTAAGCGATCTCTAGAAACGACAGCTGTTGTTTTTCCTCCATCTTTGCTGATAAGGCATGTCTTTTCATTGCTAAGCGTCGATGGTAACACAGTATAGGGTTCTTCTTCCCAGTGATTGTCAAGTTTATGACGTCTTCTCTTTCTTTTGAGAACTATATCTCCTGGCATCAAAGGAACAGCAGGTGCTTTTCGATTGTAGGCCTTTTCTTGTTTCTCACGCTGCTGAGTCAGGCTTCGCTCCACACACTCTTGTACTTTCTTGTATTGGGCTTGGCGGTTGGAATCCCAATCAGCACCTTGTAGATGGTCTTCAGGGGTCTCAACTCCCATTTCCAGATCTACTGGCAATCTCCCTGGTCTGGCCCTCATCAGGTATGCCGGTGTGCAGTTCGTGGAACTCACAGGGATGTTGTTATACATGTCCACTAGATCGGGCAGTTTTTCCGGCCACTGACTTCGTTCTTCTAGTGGGAGCGTCTTCAGAAGGTCGAGAATGATGTGGTTCATCTTCTCACACATGCCATTGGTCTGAGGATGGTAAGGCGTAGTACGGATCTTCTGGCAGCCGTATAGGTTACAAAACTCCTTAAACACTTCAGCTTCAAAGGCTGGTCCTTGGTCAGTGAGCACTTGATCTGGATAGCCATGTGGTCGACAGAAGTGTGTCTGGAAAGCTTTGGCTGCAGTTTGACCTGTCAAGTCCTTGACTGGTACTACCACCAGGAATCTGGAGTAGTGGTCAACCATAGTGAGAGCGTAGTTGTAGCCTTGTCTGCTGGGTGCCAACTTTACATGGTCCAGGGCCACGATCTCCAGGGGCCGTTTAGTTTGGATTGGCTGGAGTGGTGCTCTCTGGCTGTGCTGGTCTTTTCTTCTAAGATTGCAGGGCCCGCAGTTTCGACACCACTTCTCTAGGGCAGATCTCATGCCCACCCAGTAGAATCTTACTTTAAGTAGGGCCTCCAGTTTCTTCCAACCAAAGTGGCCTGCACCATTGTGATAGGCTTCTAGCACCATCCTCGTATCCTTCTGTGGTACAATCACTTGCCACACCTTCTCATGCGTCCTCGGGTCAATGATGCTCCTGTAAAGTTTGTCTTGATAGATGAATAATCGACCCCTCTCCTTCCATAGGTACTGTGCCTCAGGTGGGGCTCCTTTGTCAAGGCTGGCGCCCGGCTGGCTGATCAGTTTCTTTACCAAGCCTACCGCTGGATCATTTTCCTGGGTCTCCTTCCAGTTGTAGTGAGGTAGTGGGTTCAGGGTCACCTCTTGGCGGTTGGCACGCGACTGCCGACACTGTTTTGCTCCATGGCGATGGAACGCTGGCAGCTCAATCTCTTCAAGATCATCTACATCTTCACCCTCGTCTGCTAGGTGAGGCATCCTGGACAGAGCATCTGCGTTGCCGTTCTTGCGGCCAGCTCGATACTTGACAGTAAAGTCATAATTCGCCAGTCGGGCTACCCAACGCTGCTCCATGGCACCCAATTTAGCAGTATCCAAGTGGGTCAGGGGGTTGTTGTCCGTGAAGACAGTGAATTTGGTGGCTGCCAGGTAGTGCTTGAACCGCTCTGTGATAGCCCATACCATGGCCAGGAACTCTAGCTTGAATGAGCTATAATTCTCCGGGTTTCTTTCAGTAGGCCTGAGCTTCCTGCTGGCGTAAGCAATCATACGCTCTTTGCCTCCCTGCACCTGTGAAAGCACTGCTCCCAGTCCCACATTACTGGCATCTGTGTACAGTACGAATGGCAGACCGTAGTCAGGGTAGGCTAGGATCTCTTCACCCGTCAAGGCCCCTTTCATTTGTCTGAAGGAGTGTTCTTCTGCTTCTCCCCAGTGAAATGGCGGGCCGGAGATCTTTCCTCTCTTCTTTGGGTGGCCTACCAGGAGCTCTTGCAAAGGCGCTGCCATTTTCGTGTAGCCCTTGATGAACCTTCTGTAGTAGCCTACCAAGCCAAGGAACTGACGTACCTCCCGGACGGTAGTAGGTGTGGGCCATTCCTGGATGACTGTGACCTTCTCTGGGTCCGGTGCTACTCCTTCTGCACTGACCACGTGACCTAGGTACTGGACCTTTGGCTTCAGTAAATGGCACTTGGATGGTTTCAGCTTCATTCCATATCGGGATAGTGCTTCAAAGACTTCAGCCAGGTGTTTCAGGTGGTCCTCGTAGGTCTTGGAGTACACGATGACATCATCCAGGTAGAGCAGGACGGTTTCAAAGTTGAGGTGCCCTAGGCAGCATTCCATAAGCCTCTGGAAGGTCCCGGGGGCATTGCAGAGTCCAAATGGCATGCTGTTGAACTCACAGAGGCCCATTGGGGTGGTGAAGGCCGTCTTCTCCCGATCTTCTTCTGCTACAGATACTTGCCAGTAGCCACTAGTAAGATCTAGGGTAGAAAAGTAGTTAGAGGCTTTCAAGGCAGCGAGGGATTCCTCTATCCTTGGCAAAGGGTAGGCATCCTTGTGTGTTATCTGATTTATCCGTCTGTAATCCACACACATCCTCATCGTGCCATCCTTCTTTCTTACCAGGACCAGGGGAGCCGCCCAGGGGCTACAACTGTCCCTTATGACGCCTGCCTCCTTCATGTCCTTCAGCATGTCCTTTGTGCGCTGGTAATGGGCTGGTGGAATAGGCCTATGTCTTTCCTTAATGGGAGGATGACTGCCTGTGGGTATGTGATGTTGCACCCCTTTGATCCTACCAAAGTCTAGTGGGTTCTTACTAAAGACCTGCTCGTATTCCTGCACGACCCTGTAAACCCCATGTTTCTGGTAGTCGGGTGTAGAGTCAGTCCCCACGTGTAGTTTCTGGCACCAATCCTCTAACTGCTTTTGGGAGGTCTCGCCCTCTTTTGAGTCAGCTTGTGTCAGGGGACCTACAGGTGTTATGGCGTCATCTGAGCATGTAAACAGTTTGGCTATGGTAGCGTACCTTGGTAGTCTGGCTTCCTCCTCCCCACAGTTCAACACTCGTACAGGCACTCGTCCCTTGTGTACATCAACTACCCCCCTGGCTGTCAGAATCGTGGGCCAGTGGTCTGAATGAGTGGGCTCTAGTACAGCCTGGTAATCTTGTCCTCTGAGACCTACCGCTGCTCTACACCACATCATCATTTCACTCCGTGGGGGTATCACAATGGGGTTTGCATCCATCACCCGTACACTACCAATCTCACCGCCAGTCTGTTTTACCTGTTGCTTCCTCAGAATGATTCGGATCTCCTTTTGCAAGGCTCTTTGCGACCTGCCCTCAGCACCTTCAACAATCTGGTGAAGCAACAACAACACTTCCCCTAGGCAATTTTCTATGACATTAGTGCCTAAGAGTAAAGCAAGAAATCACCAGTTGGTATTTCTAGAGGACACTACTCACATGTATTGAATATTTTTAGCACCAGTGAGGATAAATTACTAAAACTTAGCTTTTATTTAAGCTCTTTAAAATTCAACAAAAACAGACAACTATAAAATACACTTAGGATCACCCTGCAGGTAGCCAAGGTGCATGTTACCATGCTGTAATGCACAACCCTTGGACAAATACCAATAGGGGGAGTACAGTTATGTGTAATACTGATATCAATTACTGTCAACTATGCGCATTATAAAGATATTAGACAGATGTTCCGTTATCTAAATGCCAAATTTGGAGATCTATCTCCTCAAAGACAGTAAGATATAAACAATTCCCTTATGCAGGGGTTAATTACACATACTAGAATATAAAACTTAGAAAGATCTCACCCATTTGGAGGATCTTCAAACGTTTGGTACGGCAGTCCGTCTTTTGGAGGGGTCACAAAGGGGCCTGTGGTCCAGGCTGGGTATAACTTGCCCTAAACCCCCTTGTCTCCCGTCCTTACAAGGACGGTCCACATCTGAACCTATGTCCTTGCAAAAAATAGTCCCACATGCCTCCCGCCTCCCGACGCGTTTCGTCACTTTCTGTGACTCCTCAGGGGTCCAAGCATGAAAGATCATGTAGTGGGTCAAAAGAGTGGTGTGTGACCTGCAGAGTCCAAACACCAAATGCTGCCAACCGCCAGCCCCCTCATTAGTCATCTATAAGTATATAGTTAAGGGCCCGCACAGCCAATCCTAACAACCTCCAATCAGGTGCAACTCATGAATAAACTCAGAACTCACCATTTGAATAATGATTGTCACCATGCCGCCGGCTTCCCACGTGTCCCGGGCATTATCATGTTGTCCAAACTCCATTATGCCCCGGCGTGTGCCGCACTTCCGGGTGGCGGTCACGAGAGGGAGGCCTGATCCGCATCACGTGGTGCATTCGTCACCACGTGGTCGGACATGTGATCTCGCGCGTCACCATGTCCTTCAGTGCGGACCTCCGATATCAGGCCCGCCCACAGACAGAGGCCAGTTCCGCATCACGTGGTGCACTCCGCACCACGTGATCAGACATGTGATAAGACACATCACAATGCCCTTCAGTGTGGTCCTCCGATATCGGGCACGCCCACAGAGCCCACAATCGATAATCACGCACAAAGTACATATCCCTTAGAGTAAGCCATTGGGTTATAGTTAGTGATGAGCGAGTACTAAAAAGCTCGGGTGCTCGAAGCTCGGGCCGAGCCTCCCAAGATACTCGTGTACTCGGCCCGAGCAACGAGCCCAATGTTATCCTATGGGAGACCCGAGTATTTTTGTGAAATGACCTCCCGGCAGCATGGAGAAACCCTAAAAATGTCACAAAAGTCTCAGAAGAGTGCTCAAATGACATGGCAACAGCATGGGGAAGACCCCTTGAAGCATTTATCACTCAAAAGTCACAGCTGTGAACAATTTTGTCCGCGTTTTACGCCATTTTTACGGACTCACCAGAAAACCTTCCAAAATGACCCCAAAATGATTTTTCATGGCGGAAATGTTAAGGGCACATACCCAATAGTGAGATAGATCTGGTGTATGTTACTTTTTGAGATCAATACATGAAAGATTTTACGTGAAAACATTGTGTGGCACTCCGATGTCCCTGAGAAGAGACGTACATGAAGGCCTCTTGAGTCTAATGTGCCCATTTTGAGGAAGTGAGTCTTTGTAGTATTTTCCTTTGCCAGGGCAGTCCTAAATTGTGAGGTTCACCAATGCCCCTGCATACAGACGTGCATGAGGGCCTCAAAACATTAAGTGTCCATTGTCAGGAAGTGGGTGTATTATAGTATAGCCCTTAGGCAGGGCAGCCAAAAATTGGGAGGCTCCACATTGTCCCTGGGTAGAGACGTGCATGATGGCCTTTAAACCTGAAGTGCCCATTGTAAGGAAGTGGGTCTATTTCAGTATAGCCCTTTGCCAGGGCAGCCAAAAATTGGGAGGCTCCACATTGTCCCTGGGTAGAGACGTGCATGAGGGCCTCAAAACATTAAGTGTCCATTTTAAGGAAGTGGGTGTATTTCAGTATAGCCCTTAGGCAGGGCAGCCAAAAATTGGGAGGCTCCACATTGTCCCTGGATAGAGACGTGCATGATGGCCTTTAAACCTGAAGTGCCCATTGTAAGGAAGTGGGTCTATTTCAGTATAGCCCTTTGCCAGGGCAGCCAAAAATTGGGAGGCTCCACATTGTCCCTGGGTAGAGACGTGCATGAGGGCCTCAAAACATTAAGTGTCCATTTTAAGGAAGTGGGTGTATTTCAGTATAGCCCTTAGGCAGGGCAGCCAAAAATTGGGAGGCTACACGTTGTCCCTGGGTAGAGACGTGCATGAGGGCCTCAAAACATTGTTCCCATTGCAAAGGAGCGGGTCTCCTGTCGTTGTAATGTCCATTCTGCAAAGAATGGGCGAAAAAATTTACCACTGGGGGTATACCTGAAACAAAGACCTAACTATTGTAACGGTCATCATGATGGCGCATGAGGAGAAGGAGGAGCAGTCCAGCGATTATCCAAAGTCGAGAAGTGTACCCATGGGTGAGTGGAGGTACATGGCAAACTTTAAATTCCGCTCTCATTTGCTGGTGGTGTGGTGAAGTCTGGCCCAATCCAACCCTTGTTCATCTTTATCAGAGTCAGCCTGTCAGCATTTTCAGTTGACAGGCGGGTGCGTTTATCTGTAATGATTCCACCTGCGGCACTAAAAACACGCTCTGACAAAACGCTAGCAGCAGGGCAGGCCAGGACTTCCAAGGCGTAGAGAGCCAATTCATGCCACGTGTCCAGCTTGGATACCCAATAATTGTAAGGCACAGAGGAATGTCGGAGTACAGTTGTTCGATCTGCAAGGTACTCCTTCAGCATCTGGGCAAACTTAGGATTTCTTGTGGCACTACCCCGCACCTCAGGGGCTGTGGTACGTGAGGGGCTGAGAAAACTGTCCCACATCTTAAAGACTGTTCCCCTACCTCTGGCGGATTGGACTTGTGCCTCTCTCGGCTGTACGCCTCGGTTGTCCACTGATTCCTGACCTATGCCGCTAGCGTTTTGTGAGGGGAATGCTTTGCCTACTTCCGTGAGTATGGCCTTCCGAAACTGCTGCATTTTGGTTGACCTCTCATCCACGGGAATAAGAGACAAAAAGTTCTCCTTGTAGCGTGGGTCTAACAGTGTTACCAACCAGTAATGATTGTCGGCCAAGATGTTCTTAACGCGAGGGTCACGAGACAGGCAGCTTACCATAAAGTCAGCCATGTGCGCCAGACTCTTAACAGCCAGGACTTCAGTAGCCTGACCAACAAGATGACTGAACATGCTGTCCTCCTCCTCCTCCTCCTCCTCCTCCTCCTCATCTACCCTGTCCTCTGGCCAGCCACGCTGAATCGAGGATATGACTGGTGTGCATGTCATATCCTCAATTTGGCCGGAGAGTTGCTCCATGTCTTCATCCTCCTCCTCGTCATAGTCCTCCACTGCACGTTGTGATGAGACGAGGCTGGGCTGTGTGTTATCACCCACACCCACTACTGTTTCTTGCTGCAACTCATCGCGCTCCGCCTGCAATGCATCATGTTTGTTTTTCAAAAGGGACCGTTTTAGAAGGCAGAGTAGCGGTATGGTGACGCTAATAATGGCGTCATCACCACTCACCATCTTGGTGGAGTCCTCAAAGTTTTGGAGGATGGTACATAGGTCTGACATCCATCTCCACTCCTCAGGTGTTATGTGTGGAGTTTGACCCATTTCCCGACGGCTTAGGTGATGCAGGTACTCAACAACTGCCCTCTTCTGCTCACATATCCTGACCAACATGTGCAGAGTTGAATTCCAACGCGTGGGGACATCACACACCAGTCTGTGAGCCGGAAGATGCAAACGGCGCTGAAAGCCGGCAAGGCCGGCTGAAGCAGTAGGTAACTTTCGAAAATGTGCAGACAGGCGGCGAACTTTTACCAGCAGATCAGACAGCTCTGGGTATGACTTTATAAACCGCTGAACCACGAGGTTGAGCACATGGGCCACGCATGGAACATGTGTCAGCTGGCCTCGCCTCAAAGCCGCCACCAGGTTCCGGCCATTGTCACAAACGACCTTTCCTGGCTTTAGGTTCAGAGGTGTGAGCCAGTGATCTGCCTGCTGTTTCAGAGCTGTCCACAGCTCTTCTGCATTGTGGGGTTTGTCACCTATGCAGATTAGCTTCAGCACAGCCTGTTGCCGCTTCGCCGAGGCAGTGCTGCAGTGCTTCCAGCTTGTGACTGGTGTGGAGGGCACAGTGGATGAGGATGCGCAGGAGGAGGAGGAGGCTGAAGAGCATGACATTCCGGAGCTGTAGAGTGTGGGTGAAACACTGACTGAGGTAGGGCCTGCAAACCTTGGTGTGGGAAGGACGTGTTCCGTCCCTCGCTCAGACTGGGTCCCAGCTTCCACAATATTAACCCAGTGTGCCGTCAACGAGATGTAGCGGCCTTGCCCACAAGCACTTGTCCACGTGTCTGTGGTTAGGTGGACTTTGGGTGAAACAGCGTTGTTCAGGGCACGTGTGATGTTTTGTGACACGTGGTTATGCAACGCGGGGACGGCACACCGGGAGAAATAGTGGCGGCTGGGGACCGAGTAACGTGGGACAGCTGCCGCCATCAGGTCACGGAATGCTTCTGTCTCCACCAGCCTAAAAGGCAACATTTCCAGCGCAAGCAGTCGCGAAATGTTAGCATTTAGAACTGTGGCATGTGGGGTGTTGGCAGTGTATTTGCGCCTGCGTTCAAAGGTTTGCTGAATGGATAACTGAACGCTGCGCTGGGACAAGGACGTGCTTGATGATGGTGTTCTTTCTGCGTAGGCAACTGCAGGTGCAGGAGTGGAGGAGGCTTGTTCGCAGGCAGCATGGACAGAGGATTGGCTCGCATGCACAACCAGCGAAGACGTAGCAGTGACATCAGCAAGCACTGCTCCTCGACTCTGTTGTACTTCCCACAAAGTCGGGTGCTTGGCTGACATGTGCCTGATCATGCTGGTGGTGGTCAGGCTGCTAGTTTTGGTACCCCTGCTGATGCTGGCACGGCAGGTGTTGCAAATGGCCTTTTTTGAATCATCTGGATCCAACTTAAAAAACTGCCAGACTCGTGAAGACCTAACATTTGTACAGGCACCTTGTGTCGTCGTGTTGTTACGGGGAACGGTTGCCTGACTTCTGCCTGGGACCACCACCCTGCTTCTTACTGCCTGTTGTGATGCTACGCCTCCCTCCCCCTGTGCACTGCTGTCCTCGCTCTGCATATCCTCCTGCCAGGTTGGGTCAGTTACTGGATCATCCACCACGTCGTCTTCCTCTTCCGCACCCTGCTCCTCCTCCTGACTTGCTGACAATTGTGTCTCATCATCGTCCACCACTTGTTGAGACACGTTGCCAACTTCGTGAGAACGTGGCTGCTCAAATATTTGGCTATCTGTACAGACGATCTCCTCATGACCCACTTCAATATGAGCTGGCGAGAGGCCAGAATGTGTGAATGGAAACGTGAACAGCTCTTCCGAGTGTCCAAGTGTGGGATCATTAATGTCCGAGGAGGACGTGTACTCAGCCTGGTGGTAGGAAGGAGGATCAGGTTCAGAAATGTGCGGTGCAGTATCACGGCTACTGACACTTGACCGTGTGGAAGACAGAGTGTTTGTGGTGGTGCCAATCTGACTGGAAGCATTATCCGCTATCCAACTAACAACCTGTTGACACTGGTCTTGGTTCAAGAGCGGTGTACTGCTGCGGTCCCCAAGAATTTGGGACAGGACGTGCGAGCGACTAGATGTGGCCCTTTGTTGTGGCGAAATTAGAGCTTGCCCACGACCTCGGCCTCTGCCTGCACCACCATCACGTCCACTTCCTTGTTCCTTGCCAATGCCCTTGCGCATTTTGCAATGCTGTGCACTGCTGACGTGTATATTCACTACTTGTGCGTTATATCAAAGTTTCTGGAAATTGCACACCAGTGCACCTGTACGCTGCCACCAACAGGCACACACGTGCGGTTTTAAAAACCAAGCACGGACGCAATAATAACCTAACACAGGTTTTAGGAGCAAAAATTAAGAACTCTGACACTATCAGCCACTGCTGACTGACGTGTATTATACACTACACTTGTGCGTTATATAATAGTTTGGTAAACGCACACCAGTGCACCTGTACGCTGCCACCAACAGGCACACACGTGCGGTTTTAAAAACCAAGCACGGACGCAATAATAACCTAACACAGGTTTTAGGAGCAAAAATTAAGAACTCTGACACTATCAGCCACTGCTGACTGACGTGTATTATACACTACACTTGTGCGTTATATAATAGTTTGGTAAACGCACACCAGTGCACCTGTACGCTGCCACCAACAGGCACACACGTGCGGTTTTAAAAACCAAGCACGGACGCAATAATAACCTAACACAGGTTTTAGGAGCAAAAATTAAGAACTCTGACACTATCAGCCACTGCTGACTGACGTGTATTATACACTACACTTGTGCGTTATATAATAGTTTGGTAAACGCACACCAGTGCACCTGTACGCTGCCACCAACAGGCACACACGTGCGGTTTTAAAAACCAAGCACGGACGCAATAATAACCTAACACAGGTTTTAGGAGCAAAAATTAAGAACTCTGACACTATCAGCCACTGCTGACTGACGTGTATTATACACTACACTTGTGCGTTATATAATAGTTTGGTAAACGCACACCAGTGCACCTGTACGCTGCCACCAACAGGCACACACGTGCGGTTTTAAAAACCAAGCACGGACGCAATAATAACCTAACACAGGTTTTAGGAGCAAAAATTAAGAACTCTGACACTATCAGCCACTGCTGACTGACGTGTATTATACACTACACTTGTGCGTTATATAATAGTTTGGTAAACGCACACCAGTGCACCTGTACGCTGCCACCAACAGGCACACACGTGCGGTTTTAAAAACCAAGCACGGACGCAATAATAACCTACTAACAGGTTTTTTTGGGGAGCGACAATTACAGTACAGACAAGTCAGACACTATCTGGACTGTTTTACACTGTGTACACCAGCCCCAGATATGAAGGCTGGTATACGGTCACCACTACCCTGCCTGCCTGCCTGCCTGTATACTGCTACAATAGTCCTGACAAGGACTCTTTTGGTCACTAGCCTGTATTCAGACCTGGCTATACCCTGCCTGTATATAGCAACAATAGTCCTGAGAAGGACTCTGCTACTGTACTCCGACCTGGCTATACCCTGCCTGCCTGTATACAACTAGAATAGTCCTGAGAAGGACTTTTGGTCACACTGTTTGCAGCCCTGCAACTGAAAAAGCTATAAAGGGCCGCAAAGCTTTCCCTGAATCAGCGACACTCTCCCTACACTCACTGTCAGAATAGCTGTGAGCAGAGCACAGCGCGCCGGCCGATATAAAGGCTCGGTGACGCTGTGCAGGCCGGCCAATCACTGCAATTCCACAACTAACAGGGCTGTGGCATTGCAGTGGTCTGCCAGCCAATCCCTGCATGAGGGCTGGCTCTCAAAAGAGCGCCAACATGCAGAAATGAAGACCACGAGTAAAGCACGAGTATCGCGAGATTACTCGGTCCCCGCCGAGCAGCCCGAGTACAGTGATACTCGTGCGAGTACCGAGTAGTGACAAGCATGCTCGCTCATCACTAGTTATAGTGTTATTATTATACTCAGTTATGTGAATGTAGTTTTATATCAGGGAATCCACAATCGATAATCACGCACAAAGTACATATCCCTTAGAGTAAGCCATTGGGTTATAGTGTTATTATTATACTCAGTTATGTGAATGTAGTTTTATAGTGGTCTGAATGAGTGGGCTCTAGTACAGCCTGGTAATCTTGTCCTCTGAGACCTACCGCTGCTCTACACCACATCATCATTTCACTCCGTGGGGGTATCACAATGGGGTTTGCATCCATCACCCGTACACTACCAATCTCACCGCCAGTCTGTTTTACCTGTTGCTTCCTCAGAATGATTCGGATCTCCTTTTGCAAGGCTCTTTGCGACCTGCCCTCAGCACCTTCAACAATCTGGTGAAGCAACAACAACACTTCCCCTAGGCAATTTTCTATGACATTAGTGCCTAAAATCATTTGCGGGTTACTTTCTCTAATATCAGTGTCCACAACAATCAGTCCTTGTCCCTTCATTTCCTGCCTTCCCACCTTTATGGTTACCTCTTTGACCCCGATCTGGTCTATAGGTTGTCCGTTGGCAGCATAGATGGTGAGGGAGGGGTCCGGTGGTCGGAGATCGTCGTCCGACCAAAACCTACGATACAGGACATACGGGATCGTGGTTACCTGAGAGCCGGTGTCCAATAACGCCGGGGTAGGGATCCCGTCCAGGACGATGGACAGGACAGGACGTCCACCCACGTACTGATCACAGCAGCGACTTGGGCCTGATCTTCTTAATCCTGAGGACTGGCCCCCGGCCCCAGGTTTGGCTCGTTTAAAGGACAGGCCCTTGCATAGTGTCCTGCCTCCTGGCAACGACGACAGATGGGTTGTCCAGATGAGTCATAGCGATCACTGCTCCTGCCTCGGGTTGGGGGACCTCTTCTCCTCCGCATCCAAGGGACGTCCTCTGGGTTGTCAGCTAGCAGGATCCGATGAGGGACTTTGGTCTCTGAGGGCAACTGCATTGCTTTCAGGATTTGTGCGACGTCCTTAGTGAGCTGTTGCACCTGGGAGGATAGTGTATTTATGGTCTCTGCTGGCGTGTTGAGTCCTTTTGCAGTTACCAGGGCCTGCGAGGAGGATTCCGCTCCTGCAGCCGTGGAACTGGCAGGCCATGCTGGTGCGACGGGGTCTGTGTCCACAGGAGGTTGGAGTGCTTTCACTGCCCTGTCTTTCAGAATGGCAAAGTCCACGTCAGGGTGTTCCAGGGACCACAGCTTCATCTGCTTCCCATCCTCAGGAGAGCGCAGGCCCCGCAAGAATTGTTCCTTCATCATCCGGTTTCCTTCCTGATCACTGACAGGGTCCACCAGCTTGAGAGCCCGTAGTGCAGCCTGCAGCCTGAGGGCATAGGCTCTTATGCTATCTTGGGGCTTCTGCCGGCAGTTATAGAAGTCCGTCCTCAGCTCTCCCTCGGTGCGGTGTTCAAAAGCAGCTGCTAGTTTGGCAAAGATGGTCTCAACAGAGCTCCGGTCATCATTGGTCCAGGACTCAGCTTCCAATTCTGCTGCCTCAGTCAATTGTCCCAGCACCACAGCGGCCCTCTGCTTACCAGTCATCGCATGCATGTCTAGCAGGGTGCTGATCTTCTTCTTAAACCCGGTCAGCGTGTCTATTTTACCGGCGTATTGGGGCAGCCATTGCGCTCCTGGGACATACAGCAAGGAAACTGGCATTATGGGGGAGATTTCAGCCGGCGCAGCTGCGACCGCGGCACCGGCACCAGGCGCTGCTGCGTCCAGCGCGACGGGAGCTGGCATCGCTTGGGCTGCGTCGCCCTGACCAGGGGCATTACCTCCTGCAGCGTCCATTTTTCTTCAAAAATCTCCGCGCCCCCTTTCCACTTCCTGGGTCAGAACGCTCTCCGAATTGTGGGGATTCTGGGGCGGCCACACCTCTTCGTGGGCGGTGCTCTTCTCCCTCGCGCGGGCTGCAGCGCGCGCTTTTGAAGATGGCAATATGGCGGCGGTTCAATTTTTGCGGTCGGACCTCTGAGGCACACGGTCACCTGTCTGAACAGGTCTAGTCCTTATCCTGTTCGTGACGCCAGAAGTTGTGAAGCCCCGCTAGTATGTGTCGGTGCAGTACCTTCAGGGACTCCACGTGGATGGAACAGTCTGGTCACAGGTAGGGAACCTTATTTTAGGATTGTCGTGACGCCACTCTCAGTATTGCGGTCAGCGGGGACCGCCACTGCAGATTAAGGGATGCCTGGGGCTGATGGTGGGTGCAGTCAGTATATTAGCCCCCTGAGAGTGAGGCAAGCCCCAGGCCCCGGTGTATGTGTGTGGGACCACAGGTCGCAGAATGACTCAAACACAGTCCAAGAAGTCTTTCAACGTGTTTACTCACTGTTTGGAGGTCACGGTGAGATGCCCGGGCGACACTGTGATAACCAGGTTGAACCAGGAATTCCAGGAGGCCGTTCTGAGGGTAGCTGTCCACTCGCCTTCCTTGCACTCTTTCTGTTTTAGGAGGATCCTTTGCTTGAAGCGTGGTAGGACCCCTCCAGGGAAGCTGTTACCACCCTGCTCCCCTCTCTCTGGCTCGTCTGCCGGCAGCGTGGCCTTGGTGGGATGGCTTCTGGCCCTGTCCCCTTATGGGCCTGGTGATTGCTGCTTGGCTCAAGCTCTGTGTAGTCGTGGTGAGGGCATGAAGTACCCCCCCCACCTGTAGGTTAAGCAGCTCTGGATGATCTGCTGCCTGTACTGGGGACCTAGTTCCCCTTGTGTGCTCGGATACCGGGATCTCCGTACTCAGCCACCCTTCTCTCTGGATGATTTTCAGGCCGACCCACGGTACTCCTTTCTCCCCCGCTTTCAGCTACTGCACTCCTCAGGACCTGTCTCACACTCTAGAGCTCCTCTGCCCTGCTTCCTCACACTTCAACTTCTTCCTCCAGACTCTCCTCTTCCTCTCTCTCTCTGCCCTGCTTCCTAGCAACCAGCCCCTGAACACACCCCCAGCTGGGAATTGAAAGTTAACTCCTTCTGGCTACTCAAGGGTCCCCTCTGGTAATGTGGGAGGCCTGGTCACTATATGTTTGTGTGTGCACCTCATCCTGGCCTTTGGAGATTACCTGGAAGCATTGCTCCCGCATGGGTGCAATACTCTGTGGTGCCTGACCGGGTCAGGGGCGCCACACAAGCTGATGGTAGCGATGCCGAGCGCGATAGTCCCCGCCCCCGTCGCAGCTGTGATATCTTGTGATAGCTGCCGTAGTGAACATTATCGCTACAGCAGCTTCACATGCACTTACCTGCCCTGCGACGTCGCTCTGGCCGGCGAACCGCCTCCTTCCTAAGGAGGCGGGTCGTGCGGCATCACAGCGACGTCACACGACAGGTGGCCAAAGAAGCAGGGGGGCGGAGATGAGCGGGACGTAAACATCCCGCCCACCTCCTTCATTCCTCATTGCAGCCTGGACGCAGGTAAGGCGATGTTCCTCGCTCCTGCGGCTTCATACACAGCGATGTGTGCTGCCACAGGAACAAGGAACAGCATCGTAACATCAGTCCTTCCTAAATTATGGAAATGACCGACGCTACACCGAACATACGATTTTGCGCTCGTTAATCATAGTAAAAAGGATTAACATACTCCGATGTCGACAGCGATGCCGAATGTGCGTCACTTTCGATTTGACCCCATCGCAGCTGCGATGTCGTAGTGTGCAAAGTACCCCTTACTGTACACTGCATCTGACCGGGCTCCTAAAAACCTACATGTAAGATCTGCGAGTAACCATGGAAGTTACAAACACATGAGGCTAATAGGCAAGATGGGGAGGTGGTGTGCAAAGCCAGTCTGAAGGACATCACTCCATACTAAATATAATGAAAAAATGGATAGAGGGACAGACAGACAGAGGGATATAAAGATAGATAGATAGATAGATAGATAGATAGATAATAGAGTTAGATAGATAGATAGATAGATAATAGAGTTAGATAGATAGATAGATAGATAGATAGATAGATAGATAGATAGATAGATAGATAATAGAGTTAGATAGATAGATAGATAGATAGATAATAGAGTTAGATAGATAGATAGATAGATAGATAGATAGATAGATGGATGGATAGATCTAGATATATACGTAATAGAGATTGATGGATAGATATGGATAGATAAATGGATAAATAGATAGACATATTTAGATAGCTAGATATTGCACACTATACAGGACACACACACATCTTATACATAACACATACACACAGCACATAATACATTACGGACTGCTTCCTTGCACTGCAGGAGCAGACAGTACACAGAGCACAGTGGAGGGTAGGGCGCCCCCTGCTGGATCCTGGGCACCGCAGGAGCAGACAGTACACAGAGCACCGAGGAGGAGAGGGCGCCCTCTGCTGGATCCTGGGCACCGCAGGAGCAGTAAATGAAGGTGAATTCCTGCTCCCTGCAGAGCCCCCCTGTGCTGTCTGCTGGCCGGCGCCCTGTGCGACCGCACCACTCGCACATAGGTAAAGTCGCTATGCTTCAATCTGTCCATCTATCTATGTATCTATCTATCTATTATCTAACTGTCTGATATGCATTTGTCTCATTATCATCTATCCAGCGTTGGTCTGGCACACTGAGTCACCAGTCGATACCCCGGTGAGCCCCCGAATCAGACATAAAGGGGATGTCGCTGACATCAAAGATCCAGGGCTCCGGCCCTTAACTTCTTGCTCGGAGCCCCAAATCTTCTGTGACCACTGCATTGAATTGTGTTGGCGTCACATTGCCCCCGATACAGTTCAATCCTGTGACAGAGCACAGAGCTCCATGCTCTATCACTGCTCGTCTCCTAAGCCGCAGATCACTACAGGCCTGTGTCTTAGCAGATGGTGTGCCAAAGAGGGCAGT